>NW_009234169.1:0-21323 GCF_000690835.1 Fulmarus glacialis | reverse complement strand
TTCCAGCCCCGCCGAGGAGCCCGCACACACCCGGCCTCCCTGTCCTACCTTTCCGGGTGAAAGGTAAAAGCGAGGTTGTGTTTTTCCCCCACCCCAGAGGTATTTGGGTTATTCACCACTCGCGTTCAGGGGATTGCCATGATCCCGCGCACCCGGCCCACAGTTTATATATAATTCAAAACGATAACGAAGCTGCTATAAATCTAGAGAGGTACTCCTAGATATATATCAGGAATAACTCCTCCCGAAAGCTCATTTATCACCGGGGAAGGAAAAGCCTGGAGAGCGCCTTTGCTCGCTGTGAGGGGGGAACACAGCGAGGAAACCAAAGTGAAGCTGCACCGAAGGGAGAACAGCAATGGGAGGCAAATGGTTAAAAGCACCCCTGCCACAGGGCTCACCTGCAGCTCTTTTTCCTCTAACTGTGCTTCATATAAAGGAAAAAACATAAATAAATGAAGCAGGAGATTTGGGAGCTTCTCCTCCTGCTACCAAAAACGTCCAGCTGAGGTATCTGTTAGCTTATTCCTGCGGGAAGTCTGGTTCTGCCAGAGTTTTTTTATGCTGCCTGTTCACGCAATTCCTGACCAAAAGCAGGCCATGAACTGGGAAATGGAGCAAAAAAAAGGCCGGTTTCTTATCAAATTGTTGTTAACTGTGATGCTGGCAGCTGCCAAGGGCAGCCGGCCCAGCCGCTGGAAGAAGCAAAATGGCCGTACTTCAGTTCCCCCCTCAGCATATGCCTGAGTCCCGGGGAGCCAAATGGGCCACTGCGGTGGTGAGGGTGTGTGGGGCATGGGGGACGTGGGTGTCCCCCTCCCTGCAGGCCATGTGCCATTTCTGCTGTGCCCCACAGCACCTCCGAAACCCCACTGTCCCCTCTGCCTCCTGCTCCTCTTCTCAGGGCGTTTTGTCTGTGCTGCTGAGGAGCCTTGATTTGACCCTGCTGCACTGTAGTTGCAAAGGAGGACGAAATTGCAGTTTAGCAAAAGGCCACCCAGTTAGCTGTGATCCAGGGCCTCCCTTCTGGGAGCAGCTCAGTGTAGGGGAATTCCTGTCCCTGTCCCAGCAGATCTGGTTCTGTGTAGGCAAGAGGGCAAAAAGTAGTTCATTTTCAGGCCTGAGTCCTTATTTTGTATTCTCTGTTTTTCATTATGGTTTTCATTATGTGTAGGGCTGGCCCTGGGAGCGTAGAAAAATCCCAAGTGCCTTAAGGGCACCAGGCTCTACTTTCTTTGTGGGGATCTCTTTAGTAAGCTAGATTTTCCAGCTGAAGTTCAGCACTGATTTCTCCCTAAGACCGAGAAGCAGCACTCAGAAGTCCCGCTCCCACCCGATTTGTAAATGTGTATCTGCTTGGGGGTAGAAGATAGAAGCTGCTCATTTGATCATCAAGAGTTAAATGAAGGGGCAGCACAGCTCTCCTTACCTCATCTAGATCTAACACAGCATCCCTTCAGGCTGCATGGGTATTGCTGCCCTGCAGCTCTCGCTTTCCTCTCTGGCAGGGAGAGAAGGGCAGTCCCTTCTGTCTTAGTCTGCTTTAATCCTAGGTGATGTGATGGCTCCAGCAGCTGCTGGTCCTGGAGCTGCCGCAGCCTGTCTGCCCTGAGCTAAGCAGGCTGAGTTGGTGTCAGGAACGCGCTGAGATGGTCCCTTATGAGGCAGCCAGAACTAAAACTGTCTGGTGTGTTGTATGCATCAATCTAGGGCTGATATTCTGGAGGACAAAGGGGGTTCACAATTCACACATGAGGTATGGAAGAGGGAGGGGAGAGCCATTTACCTAATCATCATCTTTTACTCTTACCTAGAACTCTGTGCATCCATATATTGACTCATGGTCACCTGCAGATTGTAAACCTGCTGGGAGGGGAGCTGTCTTTTCGTTCAAGGAAACGTATATCCAGTACAAGATACTGTGGTGGCCTTTTTCACTGATTAGAGATCTGTAATAACACCATGGGTAATTAACAATGACGAACATTGATTGCAAAAGTAAAAGTGCAGAAAACATACAGGAAACTTGTTCTGTTCAATGTTTCTTGGAGAGTAGATGAGACAGACCATACAGAGCTTTTAAGCTGTTACTGAGAGTGGGTGATACTGAAATAGTGCAAGGAGGCTGCTGTAGGAAAAATAGTTAACACGAACAACTTCATTGGGATGGAAACATTTAAATGCTGTATTCTGGCTTGCTCTCCCACTTCTGGTTAGTCCAGAAGTCTTCACTCTTCCCTGAAGCATTGGTGGCCACATATGACAATACCCATGTTATCTGTACTTTGGAGGTAAAGGAGCTAAGGCACAGAAAGTGAAGCACTGGCCTTACGTAGCATCTTAGTAGTAGAGGTAGAAGCAGAATAAAAATCTGCTGATGACAGTATTAGCAATATTAGCCTACTAATGATACTTTTGTAGGGAAGAAAAGACAGTACCTGGAGGGCAGGATGGTAACACCTGACTCTCTGTGAAGGATAATGCTAGTCTAACATTGGAGATCCTCCTAGTGTGTACTGAACATAAATAATTTGCCTGTGAATCTGATGGAGAAACAACGAATTGCACCAACTTGCCTTTGAAAAATTGCCTTTATTAGACCAGTCTTGCTAAAATTGCTGGGAGTAACAGATTCTAAAATTGAGCTACTGAATTAGTCTCAAATGGAAACTGTGACAGCCAGCCTTAAAGTGGAGAAAATTGGATTTAAGAATTGGACCTTGGGCATAGCAGGATGTCTAGGAAGTTGCTGTGCTATAGCTGATGAACTCACATGGAGCATGGATTTCATGCTGGTGAATAGCAATGTAATAAATGTTCTACAGAAACATTACAAACCCAGGCTGGAGAAATTCCCTTTAAAGAGGTGACCCAGGTGAGAAAATGCTTTCTAGACAAGTAATCTGCTGTGAGCAAACTGCAGCCCTGGAGGGCTACAGTCACACTCGCAACCATGTGTGGTATCTTCCCAGTGCATGGAGGAGGAGGAAGGAAATGCTCTTTGAAACAGAGTAGTGAGAGCGTAATGGGAAAATGCTTTGGAGTTATTTCATGTGTGCAAAAGCATTTCCAGGGTTAGGCCTCAGTTACTTTTGAAGGACAGCACCTCTGGTAGATCAGGAAGCCCTGTAGCAATGACAACAGCTATGCCCTTAGAGCGTGGTAGGTTCTGGTTCCAGGAGGATGGATAAGGAAAAGGTGAAGGCAGGTGTAGCAAGCTTTGAAAGGGGCTGAACACTTAGATAAGTTAGGTCTGAAAGGCTTTCTGGAGAAGACAGTAAGGTTCATTAATGCCCTCCTAATATCAGCTTGCTTCATTCACACAAGGGAAGAAAAATCCATTACTATTACCCAACTCACAAATGATAGTTTCTAGTCTTGAAGAATCCAATTCTGTAAGTATTTTACATGGAAGAATAATCTCTGATAAATACTTGTGAGCACCTTTGCTTGTTGGGCTGTGAAGGGGTGTAAGGGTTCATAGGACTAGTGCCTAAAAAGCATTAAGGATAAACAACAAAAAAAAAACCCCTTAACAACTCTACAAAACCATTTTTCCAATGGACTTTCCTACTGATATGCTGTATAAAGAAATACACCAGCTTTGTGGTATTAAGCTAAAGGTTGTTGCTGGTTTCTTAGAGACCCATATTGCAGTTCTCCATCTGCCTGCTGGTTTCTGTATTTATATCTGGTATTAGGACTCTCTCTAGAATGCAGTAGTCATTCTTGGCACTAGCTATCAATATATTCCTTAAAATAATCAAATTAGGTCAATGTGTTGGTTTTTTTATTCCAGAATATAAATTCATAGTTTCAGCATTTTGTATTTCCTCTATGTAGAGTCCCCAGTGCGGCAAGTGCTGAGCAGAATCCTGGGTTAGCTGTCAGTTTTAGTGCAGACTTTCTACCCGTCTTGGTGACTTAACTTAATCCATCTCCCTGTCTCAACTCCTTATCGGCAAGATGGAGGTGATAATACTACCCGACAGGGGTGACATGGGGATAAATGTAATCAAGAGATTGTGCAGGTGTTATTGTACTAACAACCACAAAATGCATAAGATTTCTTATCTAAATATGAAGGTTAAGCAGGCACTAGTACAATTGCACTCTTGAGAGGTAGCTGGTTTGCATTCTTTTCGCTCATAAAAGGGGGTGTGCTTTGTCCAGTTTCAGACATCAAGCATGCAGTCATGTATTATTGGACTTTTTAGCTGCAAAATGAATTGCAACCAGCATAGCATGTGGGTATGTAATGCTATCCGAAATGCTAAGGATCGGATTTCCAACAGGGCTGCACACTTTACATGGAGATTTGGCATTTTCTAAAGAGTTCATCTCCCATTGAGACCAAGAAGAGACTCTGGGAGCTTAAGCGCTTTTGAAAGAAATCTGGCCTCTCTGCAGGAGCTGAGCTTTCTTAAGACTGAAAAAATGGAGGAGGGGTGTGTGGAATCAAACCATAAATGATCTCGGAGCAGCAGCACCCTGTGACCTGGCTGGCAAATGGAATAGCATGAGTGTAATGTGCACCGCTGATGGTGAGAGAGAGAATTATCACAGAACAGTTGAGACACCTGGATCAGAGCTTCAAAAGGTTAATACGCTTGTCACAAGACAGAAGTTGGTCTCTACTGGCAGCAGTAGCTCTTCAAAGCTCTTCTGACTGTTTGTTTTACCAGTGCTGTATGCATCAGTATTGTGTTTTTCAGCTGCACATGTGGCCTTAAAGTCCTAATCCTGTTCTGACTAGGGTCCAATTCAAAGGCTTTTCCCTGTCCCATCCCCTTAAGCTTCTGATACGACTTTTATTGTGAGGCAGTCAGGCATTATACTGATTCCTGGGTATAAAAATGCACACCTACGTTTTCTTATGAGAGGCATCCCGCTCTGTTCACACACACTGACCACTCTGTAAAAAGGTTTTTACTTTCGGTTGGACTGAAAAGCTTTGAACCTATCCAAATGATAATATTTTTTTCTGTTTCTCAGTCACTGTTTTTTTGCTTCTGTTCTGAAACTGTGTGTCACAGAAGTACTGGAATACCAGCACACATTGAAGCGTAGCTGTCGTTCTGTTGTAGCACCCTTGCCTTGGAGCTCTTCATGCCAGAAAAGGACATGCCCATCCTCTTCTTCTAGATGGTCTTCTACAGAGGGAGCCAGCTTGGATCAGTTGGAATTAGTGTGGTATATTGTGCCTTCTATCAGATAATGGGTACCTGTATCTGTTTCTGTAAGAATACAGGTTTTCAGTGGACTTTGCTCTGAGTTCCTCTCAGGTCTGTATGGATCCTCCCTCCAGACACTGCCAGGTTATGAGCCTATATACTTTTCAGGGGAATGTTTGCCAGTCTCTATGCTGCCATGCTTCCTTCCAGCTCTGTGTCTTGCCTTGAAATTCTGACCTTCTAGGCTGTATAGTGAAAGGCTGTTTAGTACTGGTCACTGAGGAGTTTGAATCATCGATACATTCCTAGGTGAGCTACCTGTCATAAATGGAGAAGGCCTCCCTTCCTTGAGGGATGAATTCTGGTAGAGATGTGGTAATGGCTGGCTTTTTTATGTAGATGAAAACCTTAGCAAGTGCTTAACAAGGTGATTTGCAGCAACAGCCACACAGTCCCTTTCCTCCATCCATATTATGCCTGTGTGCAACCCCACCTTATACGGTGGTCCTCAATGTCCACTTCACAGGCAATACCATGGATGAGAAATCAAGCTATGAAAAGCTGCTATATTCCCTCTGTGGTGCAAGCAAACCAGTCTCATCCGAGAACACTGGCAGTGTGGTTGCATTTCTTGTCCTCTGTGCAGATCAAGTACCAGACCCAGGTACACCCCTTGCTTGTGGTCTGGAGAAGATCCAGCCCAGCGTGCATATGGGGATTCTGAATTCACTTTCTTGTCTTTGTAACTGAAAGGTTTTAAACTGAAATGCCAGACGCCATTAAACTGACACTTATTTGCCTTCTGTCTAGGGTAACTGGTAGATCAATATTTTGGTTGAGAATATATTTTATGCTAAATACAATATTTTACAAGATAACTGACTTGAAAATACAGAAGAATTTAAATGCTTTGCTTTTCAGGTTTTATGTGCAATAAAATGATGACTGGTATCAAATAGGTGTAATTTAATTTTTATGTGACTGTTTCTCCCTCTCCAATTCTCAAATAAAATGCTCAGCACCTTTTAAAAAGCCCACCTGCACTAAGAGACTGCTTTTTGTTGGCCTCTAGAGCACTAGTTTTAATTTGCTAACAGGAAAAAATCTATTGAAAGAGGATTATACAAGCTAAGAGACATTTTTAGAATGGGAGAGAGAAAGTGAAATAGCAGGCAATGAACTCCAGGAAACAGACTCAAGCATAGGACAAATGGGTGCAGCCTTAACTGTGCATCTTCTTCTGCAGTGTGTGTTCAAACTTTTTAAATTCTGTCCCTTTTGCTTGCTGCACAGGGGAGGTCCTCCAGCCGGATTGTCCTGCTGTTCCTCGTGTTGCAGCTAGCAGGAAAAGCAGAATTGCTACCACTCTTTAAAAAGGTGTTTCAGCTTCTTTAAACTGTTTGGTCCTGCTCAATGGCATCTCTCTGGCAGACTGTATTACCTTGCTCTTCATTCAGTCCAGGGTGACCTTCTTCCCCCATTTTGTTCATCAGCATGTCCAGGATGCTGTGCAGAGAGGACCCTAAATATATATATCTAGAAGTGCAGACATGGGAGATGTTCTTTGAGCTCAACAAAGGGAACCCACTCTGCTCCTGGAGCCCTCCCTTACAGTCGGTGCCCACATCTGTACCATGCATGAAGTCAAGCAAAGGTGGCAGGAGGCCTGCATGGATGAACGAGAAGCTCCAGACAAAACCCAAGCATGAAAAGGAAGAACACAAGAGGTGGGAGCAGGGACAGGTGACCCAGGAGGAATGTAGAGACGCTGTCTGAGTGTGCTGGAGCCCACCTGGATTTGAATCCAGTGAGGGCTATGAAAGGCAACAGGAAGGGATTCTACTAGTACATCTGTAGCAAAAGGAAGAGTAGGCAAAATACGGGCCTGCTGCTGAATGGGACAAAGGACATGGAAAAGGCTGAAGTATGTACTCAATGCTTTTGCCTTGGACTCTACTGGTAGGAGTTGCCTTCAGGAATCCCAGGCCCCTCAGACCAGAGGCAGAGTCTGGAGCAACAAAGACTTACCTTCAGTAGACGAGGATCAGGTTAGGGAACATGTACACAAACTGGACATGCATAACTCCATGGGACCTGATGGGATGCATACAGGAGTGGTGAGGGAGCTGGCTGATGTCTGTCCAAAGCCACTCTTGATTATCTTTGAAAGGTCATACTGATCAGCAGAGGTTCCTGAAGACTGGAAGAAAGCAAATGACACTATCTGCAAGCGGGGCAAGAAAGAGGATCTGGGGAACTACAGGCTGGTCAGGCTTACCTCGATACCTGGGACAGTAATGGAGCAACTAATTCTGGAAACTATTTGCAAACATATGAAAGATAAGAAGGTGATTGGGAGGAGTCAGCATGGATTTATGAAGGGGAAAATATGCTTAACCAACCTGGTAGCCTTCTACAATGTGGTGACTGGCATGATGGACAAGCAGAGAGCATTGGATGCTGTTTATCTCAACTTTAATAAGGTTTATGACACTGTCTCCCACTGTCTATCCTCACAGACAAACTGATGAAGGGCTTCCAATCCTGGTGTTTAGAGCTGACAGGCATCTCCAGTCCTGGCTGCAGGGGTTGTTAATACTTAATTATTATTGGATAATATACTTAACTGCGGGCTCCCAAGTGGACATAGCTGCAAAATGAAGTCATGGAAAGGGACAACATATAAGATGCAGCCTCCCCTGCAGCACCCTCTGAGGACAGCTCAGCACTCTATTCCTTGTCAGTCTTGAGCATCTTTCTCTCCCCGGGTGCATGAGGATCCCTCTGCAGGGATAAAACGCCTAATTCCTTTCACAGATTTACTCCCTAGAAGCTCCTGGTATAGGAGCTGTGGTAGCATTTTGTTACTTGTACATTACCTGGTTTTCCAACATGAGGATTTGCTGAATGGAGTGTTATTTCTTTGCTCTTTGAACAATAAAAACCTGGAAGCTATCTTCTTTATTCTCAAAGGATGTATGCCCACACAACTCTTACCAATATAAACAAGGTTTCAAATAGTTAAGGATTGTTGAACTGACCTCATAGAGTACTACAAATAGTAAAAAAAAAAAAATCTTACATTTTTTGTTGCTGTTTAAATGGATCAAGCAGACCATCTGCTTCTGAAACAGCTCATGTATTTTTGGATTTGGTTATAAACTGACCACAGCATTGCAAACAGCACTCATCTGCGAAGGTATCTGTTTTTATACACAACATGAGACTGGCAAGAGAGATGTGTCTACTCAGTGTTTTAGAAGTCTGACAGGAATGGTATGACTTCAGATTGGCACAGCCATGTCCTTGTCATTTCACTTCACTACCACCTGATTTGTATAAAACAGGGAAAATTTTAAATGGATGTTACCATAACGGGAGCATCCAATGAATCCCTCATTTGTGGCAAAGGAAAGCAGTCCTTCTAAGGTGACTTCACTTGGTCTTCTGTGATTCACATGGGATGTAGAATTACAGCATTTGTTCTTAAGCAGAATTATGGATGAGACCCAAGATTAACTGACAGCTCAGTTATTTCTTCCTGATGCATTTCATTAATAGCCCCTGCACCTCTCACCTCTATGAAATTGGCAACTAGTGAGGTGCCTGTAAGAGGCTAATTGCCTCCAGAGTCAATTGTCCTGGAGCCAATTGTTAATCTCCTGGTGTTAATTGCCAAAAGCAGGAGTAATCAAAGTAGGCAGGGGGCATAGGAGCTGCATGCATATTAGAGCTATGTAGCAAAATGCAGAAGGTGTTCAACTCTGCTCCTTGACACCACAGCAGAGCTTAGCAAGTGGAAACATGATGAGGCACTAGCTGAGTATAAATCTGGAATGTTTTGCTGCATTTTTCATTCATCACCGTCAGATTGCTATTCTATTTGCGAGCTGTAAAACAGGTGGGGTGAAATCTGGGCCCTGAGGAGGTCAAATAAAAAGTGTCAAAGATCTGACTGGGGTGCCTGTACTACTTGATGTTGGGATGACAGTAGCAGTGTTGTGATGGGTTTGGAAAGAAAAAGAATGGAAGTGCAACAGTTGTATAGTTTAATTCTCTGTTTTGCCATGGCTTTTCAAGTTGGTGTTTCCAGACAGAAGACTGAATTTAATCCTAGGATTAAACGAATCTCTGGAACTCTTCTAGTAACTTCAGTTGAGTTGATCCTGTCTCCATCAAGGTATATCTATATGACTCGTGCTTTTGGATCTGGTTTCCTAATGTAAGGTGATTGAGTACCTTACTGAGAAAGAAAGAGAGAAAACTGTGCTTTTTTTTTTGATAAATTAAGATGCATAAACAACTATGAAATTATACAGATTGTAGTGTGGGCCAAAAATCTGACGTGCGTTTATTGTTTGTTAAGTTAATGGGAGGAAGGTATGTTTGATAAGGTGCCCATTTTGCACATAATCTGTTGCAAAAATCCTGCTAGGCTCCTCTTTCAGTCTGTCAGACTTACGGCTTTTGAGCATCCCACTTTACAGCTTCTGTCTAGACTACGGTTTGACCTTTTGTTCCTGGTGTCAGATGGTGACTTTCAAGAGCTTGAGTCTGCTGCTGTTGGGCAGAGATGGAAGTGGGTATTCCACTAACCTGAGCAGCTGGAACATCTGTGGGGGGGATAAAACGATCAGTTGTTTGTCTGGATGGCTGACTGATAAGAGACTTTGCCTGGGGGGCTTTGTCAGTATGTGTGACAAATGTTTTATCTCCCAGTTTACAGTATAATGATAGTTCTTCTAAATAAGTACAGATTACTTTAGATCGACTTTTTTTAAAATCCTTTTTTTTTTTTTTTTTACCTGCACCTGGAGAAGAAAACGGAAATCTTCTGCGACTACTGCATATTGTAATGGACATTTTGCAAATGAATAACAACGATTAAGTTGGCTTACAAACTCCAGTCTGGAAACTGCCTGCATAACTCAAGGGACTGAGAAACACTTGGAAAAAAACCTCAAGATTTTTGTGATGCTGGTGACACAAATGGGGAAAAAAAGGAGGGGGCGGGAGGGAAAAGGAGGAAATCTTCCTCCATTGATAGCGTTAGGGTTAGTGAGCAGCATAACAATAATGGATTCAAAGAGCATCTCTGTAAAATACACTTTGTTTTGATTCAGATTTCAAGTTGGCTGTAAGCTGTATCTGTTACACACAGCGTAGATATGCTGAAAAGCTACCTACAAAGCTCTGCCCTTCAGCATATATTTTGCTCTGTGTAATATAGTGCACTAGCATGTATAGGAGCTGTGAAGGGGGGTGAGGGGTAGAGGAAATAAGCTTTGTGACCCTGTTTTATACACAAATTAGAAGGCTTAATTTGAGGCACAATCATTTCATCAGGTGTGTGTTGCAACTTAAACTGGCAGGATGATTGGGTCCCTCGAGAGAAGATTTCATTTTAATTTTTTTTTCCTGCCCTAAATGCAAAGCTACTTGATATTTGCTTTAGTACACACAGATTTGGCACCTGCTGCTACCATTGTGACAGATAGAGGTAGTTACAAAAATTAACATAAACTTGTAAATAAAGTCATGAAAAGCAAAACTGCAAAGGTTACGCTAAAGGCAGGGCCTGCCACTGGACTTAGTTATTAAAGAAATGACCTGTTCTTCCTTTCTTCCCTCAGCCCTCTACCTTCTGGCGAGTCTGAAACTACTGACTGTAACATCAAACTGAAGCAACAAAGTTTCAGGTATTTTGGGGAGATTTCCCTTATGGAATGGAGAGGAGACCCTCTTCTAAGGGAGCTTTTCTAACTGACCCTGAAAGCACAGTAAGGAGAAGTATTGTGACAAGCCTTCACTTGTCACTTTACTCTCACTTGCTACCAGAAGAGGACAGGCAATCTCCTCGCATGCTACAGTATATTCCCTCCCCACTGAGGACCAAAGCCCATGAGGTCAGCTGCCCTCAGAAACACAGCGGTGGCTGCCCGTACTCGAGTACCTGTGAGTGCGTTTTACCGTAATGGCTTGTACGCCTTAAAGAGGACTCTCTGCCTTTGATGCTAGAAGAAACCTGTGGTTGGCCTTCAAAGGGGAGAGCTCTGCAGGGAAGCAGCTAGCCTGAAGAAGACCAGAAGCACTAGTTGCTATTGCTGAGCCCTTCTGGAGGAAGGGATGGTGTGGTTCCCCAGCCTCACGTGGGATTTGTGCCAGTGGCAGGGATTGCTACTGGTTCAGTTCTGTAAAGCCTCAAATCTCATTTCAGTAAAAGTTGTGTTAATGTGTATCCAAAGCTGTGCACACACTGCTAAAATCCACTTCCATAAAGTGCTTTCTGGTCATGGTTTACATTCTCCTTAGAATGAATCACAGATGTTTTGTGGGGTTTTTTTTTCCCCTTAATCCCATCAGTTACACGGTGGGCTAGCAGGCTGTGGTTTGAACTAGGTCTGTTTAATTTTTTACTTCACAAACAAACTGGTGGTAATGTGGGAAAGCGGGGGGAGGAAAGGTTTATAGTCCAACCAACCAAAGGATGATCATATCTACTTCTTTAGTGTATCAGACTTATGTGTCCAGGTTTTGGTAGCAGGAGGGCTGCAGGGGTGGCTTCTGTGAGAAGAGACCAGGGGCTGCCCCTGTGCCAGACACAGCTGGCTCCAAAGCAGACCTACTGCTGTCCAAAGCTGAGCCCATCAGCGAAGCTGGTGGCATCTCTGTGGAAGCATATTTAAGAAAGGGTAAAACATGCTGCGTAGCAGTTGTGAGAGAGAGGAGTGAGGAAAAAAAATGAAAGAAACAGCCCTGCAGACACCAAGGTCAGGAGGTTCTCCAAGCGCCAGGGCAGAGATTACCCTTCAGCCCATCGGGAAGACCATGGTGAAGCACATTGTCCCCATGGAGGACCATGTCAGAGCAGATATCCACACTGCAGCCCGTGCAGGACCCCACACTGGAGCAGGGGAACAGCGTGAGGAGGAAGAAGAGGCAGAGAGGAACTGTTATGGACTGACCACAACCCCCATTCCCCATCCCACTGTGCCACTTGGGGGAGGAGGAGGTAGAAGAGTCAGGAGTGAAGGAGTGAGGTTGAGCCTGGGAAGAATGGGTTTTTTAGTTCTGTCTTTGTTTCTTACCATACTAGTCTATTTCTAATTGGCAACAAATTAAATTCATCTTCCCCAAGATGCCTGTTACGCTAATTGGTAACTGATCTCCCTGTCCTTATCTCAACTCATGAGCTTTTCCATCTTATTTTCTATCCCCTGTCCTGTTGAGGAGGGGGAATAACAGAGTAGCCAGGTGGGGGTCTGGCAGCTGGCCAAGGTTAACCTACCACACTCAGTTACAGTATGGCCACACAGAAAGTTGATTTGGTAAATGACACACACAAAGGTAATAGAAATCTCCAGTCTTGGTGAGAATGAACAGCTAGCACCATGCAGAGATGCAAACTTCCTGACATGGAATGGATCTCCTGACAACACAGCAATCTCTCGGTCCTCCAGTGGTTGATCTCTAAGAAAATCTCACTTTCCCTGGTTGTGCCAAATGCTGGCTCAATTGTATGGCACGATTTACTGAAAGGGTGTCACTCTGTCAGTAGAAATAGATCAGTTTGCTTTTCCATAGTCTGAGTTTGAAGTTCTCTTACTCAAATGGACACTGTACCAGTAGTTGTTATTTATAAAGTGATTTGAAGTCCTTTTTGTGTCATTGGAAAGGATAGTTTGCAGTTGCATTGACAGAAAACTTTCTTCTCAGGGTTAGCTAAATTTTTTTTGGGGGAAAAAATGTGTCTTTCAGGATGCATTTGCAACATTATTTGATTTTGAGACCAGTGAAAAGGGAATTAACGCAGGTTTGAAAGTCATCAAAGTTGTAAACTTCTGCAGTCCAAACTACGTATATGCATTCTCTATTGGTTTTACTTAAATATTGACTGCAAGAAAGTAACGAAGCAGCATGGAGCCTCCAGAAAGCATTTCTGATTTTTTTTTTTTTTTTTTACAATGAATCGTATATAGCAAATGGCCATTCTTCTTCCTGTGCAGGGTCAGACAGACAGCTTAATGGCATTCATTCCTCATCAGCCTTTGATAGATATTGTAGAGTCAATATGGATACGTTACCCTAGCCCATCTCCAGGAAGAGATAAGCTTTGATAGAATTATGGCTCATGTTTCATGAACCAGATCTGAAACCATACCAGAATGGATCAAGAAAATGTGCTGTAGTTGCTGATGTTGCTCTGTAAGAAGTTGTTAACTTGCTGTTCAGAAGAAAGGTGATATAAATATCCCTTTTTGCCTTCTAAACTGCTGACGGAAGACTTATCAAATTACTAAAACTGGGTAAGCTTTCTAATTGTGCCAGTTTTTCTTAATATGGTTAAACTATGGGTAAACTCAAATCTTTTCTCTTCCTTAGGTCAAGATATGCTTCACCACGTAAGCCGTGGTTTTCCATAGCCAGCTATCAACAGGGTTTATAGATTCTCTTTGCTGGAGCTAAGTCATGTTCTCCTTCGCAGAGACTTCATAGCGCAGTTGGAATCGTAACTCCAGTGCAGGCGGTTCGTAAGAATGGGGAGCCACACCAGAGGGGAAAGGTAAGGAGTAACTCATTATACAGATGCAATACTGGTGGCGTGACGAATGTGTGAAGTGATTTGGAAGAATGTCTTTACAGGTTGGATAATATTATTTCAACAGCTGCTGTGTGATTTATTATCTCTCTTCCCTCTCCTGTAATATCACCTAGACATCCTTTAAATAGAAAGAGTCCCTGAAGTCACACCTTTTAATTGAGGAGGGATGGTGAAAGAGAAAAAATCTAGCATTTAATTAGCTCTAGAAAATGCTTTTCTTTTAGATGTGTTTTTAAACTGCTCCTTATAATCCCATAGTGCTTTTCAGTTAAGACCCTCATAGCACTTCTCAAGCCTAAGGTCACTGCAGTGTAGACAGTGAGAAAAGTCCTACTTGTAAGTACGAATTGCTGCCTCTCCTGTTCAGTCTGATGATTTTCACAAGTGAAATTGTCCTTTGGGCACAAAAAACTTGTTTTCAACCTTGGATCTGTTTTTTACACCTGTACTTCTACTGGCTTCAGTGGATTTTTTCTGCTAGAGCAAACGTTAGAGGAATGAGACAGGAAAAGCATAACAACGTAAGAGGTATGTGACTTTCCACTTAAGACTATGTTGACTTGCTGTTGATTTTGGAAAATCTTCAACACACGTAAGTCCTAAGGACTTTAAGCATACATTTAAATCAAATATGTGCGTAAATTGAACATGTAGTAGTTATACATGTAAACTAGAATGAAAAACTGCACAGAACTTGTTTCACCACTGAAAAATAACAAAGGATTTTCCCAGCATCTGTTGACTTAAAATGGTCTTCTGAACAAGTTCCAGGTAAAGAGGATATGTGTTTATCTTCAGTTTTAGCATAAAAGAAAAAAAAAAAAAGAAAAAAAAGAAAAAAGGATTTTCTGGCGATCATAATAAACTAAAATCTTGTATGAAAGTTTTGAATTTTGAGATAGTGTTAAAACTTTAAATGGGAAACATTTTATAAAGGAAAATGTTTATATTTGTACCAAGTTGGATTTTTTTGTGTAGAAAAATATAAGAAAAGAGAGGACATATTATTGACCTAAAAGAACCTCTACTGAAATTAACATGCCCAAGTAACAATGAAGAATGTGGCTCTCATTTTTGACTGCAAGGTATTTTGTAAGGTAGGTGACAAGAAAACAGGATATAATGCTAAACATTAGAGTACAGAAAATATGAGATTTGGCAGCATTTCCTTCAAAACAAAAAGAGATTCAGAAACCTGTGTTGGGATTTGTTTCACCTAACTTTCCCCATGTACAATATAGGTGCCTGTAGCAGAGCTAGACATCCAGGACTTTTCAGTCAATGGGCACTTTTAGGGCATGATTCATCTCATTGCACTTTAGATGTCCAAAATAGGACAAATGAATTGTGTCATGTAAATGTGTATTCCTTTCTGTTGACTAACTGTGTATCGACATTTGACCAGTTGGAGACCAGCTGGATGGAATGTAAGAGTTGGTGAGATGGATCTACCCCAGAAGTGACAATAATAATGGTTTTGAAACACTTTACAGAAAATACCAGCAATTTATTTACATAATCAGAAATAATTAGAGACTGTTTCAGAAGAGCCAAACAATCATGTTAAGGCACTTCTAAAACCCCTAAATACAGGAGATGATATTGTCTTTAATTCAAAATGTAGAATGGCGACAATCTAAGTAACTGTTTTCCAGTTTCCTTTTTTTTTTTTTTGGGTGGGGTAGATATTTTCCTTGTTCCTTCCCCCGCTCCCCCCAATAATTCCTTCTATGATTCACTTCACTTCTCCTGCAAAGGTTTTTCTTTTTTAAGTATGTGTGTTTGTTCCTATTCAGCTGGATTTTTGCCCCCAGAGTAACATATAAGCCACTCCAACTCTTGGAGACAAATCAATTGCTCCTGAAAGTAGTTTGCTTGGATTTTAGCTGAGAAAGTGCTGCAGGGTGAATGAAGCAAGCATCCTTATGTTTTGTAAAGTATATGCAGTTTGTACTGTGCTGCTTCTGCTAGCCAACAGCTACCGCATCCTGCCTTCCTGGCTACTAGGTTTTATTCTGAGACCCTTGTGTCTAATGAGCAGCATAGCAGGATGCCAGCAATATGTTCTGAAGAGCATGAGTAATCCCTGGTGTCTGAGAATAGAATTAGGATGAGCAACCTTATGAAAAGCCAGTAATTCCTCCTTATTTCAGCCTCTGTGTGCTCTGAGTCACACTTCAGATGATGCCCTAAGGTCAGTCGAAAAAGAGATCTGAGTTTCAGTGCAGTTTAAAGGTGCACAGCCATTGCTGGGGAAAATACTTGTCCATTTAAAAGTCCTTTTAACAAAGGCAACCAACTCAATACAAGGGGCATTTGCACGGGCTTGCCTTTCAGCTGCCTTGGCCCTTACATTTGTTACGTTTTACTCCAATAATTTCACTTCATAAAAAGTGTCCTTAACTAGCAATGGGGAAAACTGCAAAGGAAGTGCACATAGGGTGAAAAAAAAGAGAGCTGAACTTGAGTGGAACTTGGCAAATATTTTACTGTCTGCTTTGCCCAGGAATTTGTGTTGGCTGCTTTGGTTGTAGCTGTGGTGATGGGATGCATTGGAATTTTTCTTGGATTTGATTTTCAGGGGGGGTGTTCCCTAAGTGCAGCCATTTGCATTACAGGACAAAAGCCAAGCCCTAGCTAATAAATGTCACGAGCAAACGTCAGTCTTTTGGCAGACTTGACCACTGCTACCTGTTGCAGGGCTTACTGATGTTTCCCCTGAAGCCAGTGACATTGTCCTGGACAGCATTGGACTACGGGGTTTGATCCACTACAGCTGTTGATCACAGTGGGCAGAGGTGTAAGCATCCATCACCTCTAGAAATTGCACGCTTCAAAGCAAAGCTTAAAAAATTGCTTCTATGCCTATCTCCTCCAAGTCTTTTAACTAAGAGCTTTGCAATTAATATTGCAGCAGTCTTGCATCCACCACAGATTTTGCTTGTAGGTCCTACTTTAATCCTGAAATACATCATATATTGTTTCTCCTGATTGCTTCTCCCTACGAATTTAGTTAAACTAAAGGTATGCTTATCCTTTCATGTCCCTTGTTTAATTTAACCATGATATTCCGTCACCTTTAAATCAAGCCAATTCTACAACAGAAACTTTTGTCAGCATTGTGAAGTCGTTTAAATGCACAGCATTGTTCTTGGTTTTAAGAGACACAACCATGTTCATTTAGTCTCGTCAGCAAACTGACATTAGCAGCACAGTTTAGCGTGCTTGCCAACCAGGTATGTACCATTCTGGCAAAAATGTTTCTTGCAAGGGTCTGCACTAGAGGGAAGCTTCCTAAAGCTTGCCTGGATGTTTTTCTATTAAGGATAATAATAACAAATAGTTAATAATAAAGGTAATAATAAAGATTAACTAATAGATAATAGTAAAGGTACCACATGCATTTCAGAGATGGGAGTGGATCCATATTTAGCCCTGGAAACATTGTCCTGCTCCCCGGCTTCTCAAACTCTCCTCAGAGAAGGGAAGAATCTGCTCCCATCACAGGACAAAACTACTAGTGAGTTTTGTGAGGAAGGGAGGAAGCTGTAATAAAGCACAAAACTAACCTGTGGTCTATCAGTACAGGGGAGGTAGAGACAAGAATGCCTTTCAGATATGACCGTTCAGGTAATACACATTGCGTTCTTAGAAATACTGCCTCTCATCAGTCTGGTTTGCATTACCTGGGAGGCATGCAGTCCAAGAAGCCATAAACTTGTTCCGTCTAGAATGAAGACAGATTAAATCCTCTCTGAAATACAGGAGGAAGCTGGCTGGGTAGCAGAGTGAAATCTAGTACAAAATATTTTAAAATCTGAAAAAAAAACCCCTCCCCGTATATTCCTGGAAAAAGACACCAGAGATTTACCTGGAACAGAGAGTTAGATACTGCAAGAACGTGGGCTTTCCTTCCATTCAGTACTTCAGGTTGCACAGGGTATAAAGGCATTAAGTCATTACCTAAGGCATCACTCTAGAAAATGCAAGATGCAGGACAAGGTATTTCAGAAACACAACAGATTCTTCAGCTTTGGCAACATGTTAGGTGTGGGGGTTTTCTTGTTTGGAGGGAAGAGGAAGGGGGCAAGACATCTGCTTAGCTCCAGAAAGGATTGTCTTTCAATTTTCTGTGGTGGTAGCTTCCTGGAGGTGGGTGGCCTTTTATTCATGCGTACAGCGAATTGCTGACTGAGAAATCTGTGTAGGTAAATGTGCTTTGTCCTACTTCCACTGAAATCAGCCACGGTAGGGAGGTTCTCAGTGACTTTTTTTAATGGGATCAGTATCTTAAAAGACTGTTATCATATATTAATAGAATAACATTGCTAAACACATTTTGACTGACAGGCGATCCTAGGTTGCACTACAGGGCCCTACAAAGTATGAGGTAGGGGGGTGCCTGACCATTAACATGGGTCTTTTTTTGTTTGACTTCCTACCTTCAGACAGCACAGTTTAGGGCAGCTGGTCAAATGAAAGGCCCACTGACTGGCTGGAGTCATTAAAGCAATGTGCTTTTTCCTTGGGGGACAAAACCCAAGACCTGGTCTCTTTACAGTATGGCTGTTTTAGGCAGAGGAAGTTAAAAACTATCCCCACAGAATATAACCAGAAGACATGTCCAGAAGATTTTCTGATCCACCTAACTAGACTGCTTCACCGTATAGTGGTAAGAGTTGTGGTGGGACTGGAGTCATAATGGTCTAAGGATAGACAGAGAGACAGAGAGTCTGAAATTTGCTGTTTCTGTTTCAGATCTGAAGGCAGCTTACATGCCTAAAAGCTTGTGCATATTCCTTCAATAATACTAGTTGCCCCCCCTTGAAGGCATTCTCTAAAAATTTCACCTTCTGTTTTTAAGAGAATGAAGCTAATCAGTATAAAACAAAGTAACTTCTGAAATGCTTTCATTACAGGTGAAAATTTGCACAGACACCTCTATGTCTCTGACAGATATCTCTATTTTCTAATGGTTTTCTGTTTCACATTTCAATATGCTCTTCAATATTAGCCTGCTTGCCATTTTTTGATAAATTGCACCCCGAGTTTACTACACACTGTATTTCTGTGCTGTTTTTCAACTGCGGTTTTGTTACTTCTAGAGCTTTATCAATAAATAGTGATGTGGGTGGTTTTGTTTGGTTGGTTTTTGTAAAGCTTTTTTGTTACGCAAAATAATCTACAAAACACTGTCTGGACTTCTTTTGATGTCACTGGCATCTGGTTCTTAATCTCTAAGTCTTTCTTTCCAGAAGCCTCTTGGATGACGAGACTATTTTTATTCAGAGATACTGAACGCTGGTTATTATCATGGGAATGGTAGGTGATCACACCTACAGTACTATCCGGACTCCCTACTGTTCCGCAGCTGCTGAAGTTTCCACTCAGAGGTGTGCTTTAGAAGAAGTGCCTGAGCTGTTCGTCTACCTATTCTATAACTTGGCACCCGTCGGAAAGACAACTGTGTTTCCTTGTGTTCTCTCAATTATGCTCTTTTCCGTAGGAAAACCAAAGCACAGTTGTCTCAATCTCTAAAAATTAGGCTGCTGCATTTCATTGTCCTGCCTCACCAGACATTAGAAAGGTTGTCATAGTTTGAAATTTGCAGACATGCTGCAAGTGTGTGGCTGGATGTTAAGTTTGTAATTGCCAATGTCCGTAATGAAGGTATTGCTTTGTAATGTTCTTTTAATAGTAAATGGCAACACAGCTGGTGATTTTCTTCCTGCTGCTTTAAAACGCTCCATCGTTCTTGTCAGAGGATGATGCTCAGAAAAAAAGAGTAACTATTGTCAAGCCACACTGAGCAACTGACCACCTTCTCTAGCAGCGTATAGCGCTTCTCTCCTCCTGTGACTTGACTGAGGACTGAGTTCCAAGCTTTTGCCCTCATCCCTCGGTGTCTGATCCACATTCCTGGGTACAGTCCAGTTCTTTCTGTTAAAATACTGCAGTTGCTATTGTGCTGCAGCATATGTATTGACGGATGGATGCTGAAATGCCAGGCTGTGCTTCTGGTTGAGTTTTGTTGACTGACTAAAGATCCGCCACTTTGATGCGTTACATATTGGTACTTCTCTTTATCTAGTGTTTTTGATAGAACGCTTCTGTGCTACATTTGAAGTTTGGATGTAAAAGAGAAAAATCAATTTAAACTCTCCTTTACATTAGGAAGACTAGAAAATGGTCCCTGCATATCAAAACTACTAAAAAAAACCCTGGAAAAAATCTACAGAAAGTAAGCAAAATTAATATTGTGTAAAACCTTAATGAACAATGGAAGTAATTTCTAATAAAAGGAACTCTAGGCCAAGCCTAAATAATCTACTCTGTTACAAATGTCTACCTAATTATTGGTTTATTCTTGAGGTAAAATCCTTTTAATTGGCTTTTGGAAAGTCTGAATGGAAAACCCTGATGACTTTACAGGTTTCTGTCACAATTACCCAGGAAGGAATACTCATACCTTTTGGTTTTGTTGGTTGGGCTTTTTGGTTTTGGTTTTTTTGGGGTTGTTTTTTTTTTTTTTAGCTTAAAATCTGTTTTACCCCACTTGCTTCCCAGCTTTGGGCTGGGTCTGTTTAGGGCTATTCTCATTTTAAAGACCCCTCCCCCCAACTGCATGGGAAGAACAGACAGAAATCTGAGGGAAAAAAATCCTTTTACACATGAAGATGGTATCAGCATCAGCAAAATGATTTTCACTTCAGCAAAAAGAAAAGCAATAGCAAACGAGTATTTGGGTGCATCAGGAGAACAAATAATACAG
The DNA here is from genome assembly GCF_000690835.1 of Fulmarus glacialis. Taxonomy (NCBI): domain Eukaryota; kingdom Metazoa; phylum Chordata; class Aves; order Procellariiformes; family Procellariidae; genus Fulmarus; species Fulmarus glacialis. The sequence goes on along the minus strand of NW_009234169.1, from coordinate 775 downwards.
TTAACACAGCGCAGGGATAAGCAAAGAAGCTAATTTCATTCAGCTACGTACTTTTCAACACCCGTCTGAGCAAGCGGATAGTCCCAGTTTGGGAGCTCTGCTGCCTGCTTAATGTTAGAAACCTAGCTCAGGACCCGGCTGACCTGCAGTTGCTCGTGCACCCCCAGCAGCCCCAGACGTCCCAAGCCCCATGCACGCGTGGACAAGGCAGATGCCTTTTGTTCTGTGGCACTAAGCTCTTCTGCATTCCTCCCACGTACGGTCTCGTATCTCATTGCCTGTTGTTGCTCTCCGACTACCGAGAGGTAGACTTCGGTGGAGGAACCGTGGGGGAAGAACCTTTTGTTTTCACAGACAAATGAGCAGTCACTCGGTTAATTCAGGAAACTTAAAGTCTCGCACTTAAGAACAAAAAGCCTTTCATTTCTGGCATGCCAGGTGGCACTGTTTTAGTTAGGGATGATTCAGGGCTACTGGAAGTCATGTTTACGCCGATTATAAACATTAACAGCTACCGGTCGGGACAGCGCAACGCTGAAAAGACGACGAAAAGGACTGGCTGTAACATTATGTCTTACATAACACTAAAGCGAGAGCAGACCTGGAAGGCGGCATTTAGGATTAACAGAGTGACAGGCACCACACACACAGACAAAAAGAAGTCGGAGAAGAGAATTTCTTTCCACAAACGGGACGCGGGGAAAAGCCTCCTCCGCGCGGGGCGACGGCGGGCCGGGTGGCTGCCCAGCATGAGGTGGCGGCCCGCTCCTCGCCG
>NW_009234168.1:7882-9167 GCF_000690835.1 Fulmarus glacialis | reverse complement strand
GGGACTGTTTGCATTTCCTTGTACATTGTATAGCAGAGTTTATTTAATGATGGGAGGTGGGCGCGTGCACCGCAGCGGAGCCGGTTCCGGTGCCCACGGCCGGAGCGTGCCCGGCCCCAAGCCTGCAGAACACGGGGAGGGATGGGACCCCACGGACCGCAGCCTTCGGTGACACAAACCAGGAGAACGGTGCCTCTTCCAGCTGAGTTTTCTCCGAGCTGCTCTGTGTAAGCAACGACGGCAAACCAAGTCTCTGTTCGGTTTGTGCTTTGAGTTGGAAACCGTAACGGTTCGGGCTTTTCCCCAGCATCTTCCCACAACGCTGTTCATTCTGGCTGAGATAAACCATGCACAAAGTCCTGCTGTGCCTGTGCTTGCCTGTCACCCCCATACCGTGGGGACAAGTCCCCTGGTCACCAGCACCTCCTTAGAAAGCGTAAGGCTTGTGCTGCTCAGACCTCTGAGCCCTCTCGCCGGCGTGGGGAAGTGCCGTCCCGGTGGCAGCATCCCCGGGGGAGCTGCTGGGGTAAACCCGGGTTTGCTGCATCCACGTCCTCTCTGGAGCCCCATCTCCCTCCCGTTGAGCCCCCAACCCATACGGGGTTCCTGGACTCCCCTTGCTCCCATCCCAAGGCTTGCTAGTGAGAGTATCTACAGAGCTTTGCTTTTCAAAGACCATAGGAAATCACGGGCGGTTCACGGTGGAGGCTGCTGGGAAGTGGTTTATGCGGGATAGCAGAGATATAAGGATGGGTTCCCCCCAAAAGAAGGATGCTTGGGGGTCTAGTGCCACACTGGGGGGGGGTCACCCCGGAGCTTGTGCTCTGGTGGCCTCACCAGCCAGGCAGGGCTGAGCTGAGAAGGGCGGTGGGTGCTGGCTGCGGCTGGCAAGAGGGGCTGCAGGGATTAACGTGGGAAGGGGAACAAGTTCCCCCTCTGCCCCGTCGCGGTGAGGTCTGCTGAAGCCCCGTGTGCCATGGGGTGCTGGGCATCCCCTCCTGTTCACCTCCAGCCAACACCCCTGCATCACCCCGGGGAGACGCAGCCCCAACCAAGCCAGAAATTGTCCTCACAGGAGAGTTCTCGCCACCCGCGCACTCCCGGCTCTGCAGAGCCCTAAAGCCCGCGTGTACCGGGTTAGACACGCGCACACACGTGTACCCACGCACGCATCCAGCCAGCCACTCGCTCCCTCGCACATCTCGTTTCTCAGCCCCGTCTGCGCACGCCCGAGCAGCCCTCCAGCACCGGAGGCTGCGCGAGCGCCTGGCCACGACTCGGGCCG
>NW_009234168.1:5870-7869 GCF_000690835.1 Fulmarus glacialis | reverse complement strand
TGCACGTCCCTCCGCGGCACCGTTTATTCCGGCCCGTTTCACTCCTGAAAGCACAAAGTGTTTTCTGAAACCCCTCAGACCGCATCCAGCACCGCCATGGGTCGGGCTCCAGGAGGAGAAAACGTCGCGGGAAAAACCCGGTGTCTCTCGGGGCGTGGAAGAAGAGCGTAAATGCTCTGTGAGCGTGGGTCCTTTAGGGTATGCGGAAGCTAGAAATTAAAAGCTGGGTTGCAGCAGTCGTCAGAGCCAGACGGTTTAGGATCTGATGAGGGATGGGGAGGGGGATTTGCTCGGGATGGACCTCGGCAGTGCAGGTTCCCCACGCACCAGCCAAGTCCAGCAGCCGCGGTGCAAGGCAGCACCCCTGAGCTCCCGGGGTCCATGGGCCATGGCTGGGTGGGTTATCCCATTCTGCAGGGTGGTTTTTCCCTTCCAAGCCACCCACATTTCTGGTTTGGCTGTTCCCGTCTCCCTGCTGCTCCGAGCTCCGGTGTGGGATGGTGTGGAAGCCACTGCTCGTGCCGGCGGGTTGCAGAGGGTCTGTGCCTGGGCTGGGCTTTGCAGAGCAGAGACCCCTGAGCCATGCGGCTGAGCAGGGACCTCCATCCCACGACTGTACCCCTTCTGCATGGACCATCTGAAGCGTTATTGCCTGCCCCATGTCATGCATGGCCGCTCCAGCCTGTGGTCCTCAGCACCCTGCGGTCAGGATGCGTCCTAAAGCAGCTGTGAGGTCCCCTCTTCTTGCCCAGTGCATTGGAGTCACAACCAGACGCAGCTCTGGGGTTTTGGGTAGGACTTGCAGCAGCTCGGGGAAGGAGATTCCTCTCCTAGATGTCTCCAGCCTGCGCTCGAGCAATGGAGAAGCTGTACCGTGCCTTCCTCGATGCCGGGACAGCTGTGACCGCCCCGGGCAGGATGGCAGGCAGCCGTCCCTCCCCACCATCCCCAGGTCACCCCTCAGCACAGCTCTTGCTTCACCCTGCATTTCCCATCCGAGGGTCCTCCACGTTGTCCCAGGGAGAGGTGAGGGTCCCGCTGGACGTGGACACCACCATGCCCGCTCCCTGGGAGGAGGGAGCGTGCATCGCCCGCCATCCCCACCGCAACCTGGCCTAGATCATGCCCGCCAGGTAGGGTGGGAGGAAGAGCCCCACGGTGCCCAGCAGGCAGACGATGATGAACATCCAGAGGAAGATGCGGTCGATCACCATGGCCACGTACTTCCAGTCCTCCTTCACCTGCCGAGCAGAAAGGGGCTGTGAGCGGGGGCAGAGGATGCAGCCCCCCGTTTGTGAGGGCCCCTTGGAGGGAGGAGACCACCTGGGGCTTCCTCTGCATCTGCCGTTTGCCTCAGGGTGAGGAGATACCCCGTGTCTCGGGAAATCCCTGGAGCAGCAGGGCTGGGGGATGGACTTCTCCGGGGAAGCTGCTCGGGGCAGAACTAATCCCACCCAGGGATTTCTGAAACTAAAAGTAGGGGTGCAGCCTCTGAGCAGGGTCCCAACAGGGCAGGCTGGGCCACCGCTGCTCTCCGAGGGCAGGACAGCACGGGCAGGAGAGGGACCTCCAACATCCCCAGCAGGGACGGGGGCTGGAGGAACCCTCAACTGACCCCCCGGAGCGGGCATCTCCCTGGAGGTGGTCGTTGATCTTCTCCCTGGCTTTGGGTCCTCAGCAGCCAGGGCACCAAACCAGGGGTCCCAGCACTGACCCCCACCGTGGAGGTACAAGTGGCAGGAGGCAGCACCCGGGGTGGGGGACCCCCCTCACCCCCCCAGCCCAGGGCACCCACTCACGGAGAAGTCAGCATCCTCGGCTCGCAGGTGGTCCGCGATGTACTGCACCCCTTCCAGGGCCCTCAGGATGCTGGGGGACAGCATCAGCCCCTGGTCTGAGCCCTCCTCCTCCTCCTCCCCCTTGGGGGGCACCCGGGGGACTGAACCCCCTGACATCTTCCCGGCTTGACGCCCGCAGCCGTAGCGGCACTGGGTGGCCC
>NW_009234168.1:0-5839 GCF_000690835.1 Fulmarus glacialis | reverse complement strand
GGGAGCCCGCCTGGGATATGCGGCTGGGGTAAGTCTTCTCCTCCTCTTCCTCCTCCTCTTCTTCCTCCTCCTCCTCCTCCTCCTCCCACTTGTCATCCACATCCGTCTCCAGCCAGCACTGGGAGGTGCTGAGCCTCGTCCCCGGGAGGTCGTACTGCCCCGCGGTCCCCTCGGGGGGAGGCAGCGCCGGGGGTCGCTTCATGAAGAGCCAGCGAGGGATGAAGTCCAAGAAGAAGCTGCGCACCCAGCGGGGCATCGTGTGGGTGCTGGGGGAGCGGTGGTGGACGTTGAGGACGAAGACGGTGATGATGATGGAGAGCGTGACGAAGATCATGGTGAAGAGGAGGTACTCGCCGATGAGAGGGATGACCAGCGAGGTGGAGGGGATGATTTCCGTGATGAGCAGCAGAAAGACAGTGAGGGAAAGCAGGACGGAGATGCAGAGGGTGATCTTCTCCCCGCAGTCGGAGGGCAGGTAGAAGACCAGCACGGTCAGGCAGGAGATAAGCAGGCAGGGTATGATGAGGTTGATGGTGTAGAAGAGCGGGAGGCGACGGATGACGAAGCAGAAGGTGATGTCGGGGTAGATCTCGGTGCAGCAGTCGTACTTCTTGGAGTTATAAGTGCCAATGGCATTTATGATGGCCCACTCGCCGCTCTCCCAGTAATCCTTGAGGTCCACGTGGTGCTCCATGTTCTCCAGGTCAATCTTGGCCTTGTCGTAGGTCCAGGAGCCGAACTTCATCTTGCAGTTCTGCTGGTCGAAGGGGAAGAAGGTGACGTCGATGCTGCACGAGCTCTTGTAGATGGCGGGTGGCACCCACTTCACCTTCCCGTTGGAGAAGAGGTGGGCCTTCGTCATGTGGGTCACAGCGAACTCCCCATCGGCACTGCAGGGGTGGGGGGGTGGAAGGTCAGAGGAGGATGAAGGGTTTCCCCCAAGAAATAGGGCCAGGAGCTCCCTCAGCTCCCAGGGCTGGTATGAGCCTTGATTTGAGGCTGTGGCCCCATCGTGCATCCCTGCCCGGTGCTGGGTTCACCATCCTGGGCATCACCCAGAGCATGGAGATGGGTGGGAGTGTGAGCACCGGGCATGGAGAGATGGATGCAGATGGATTTGCATCCTTACCAGTGGGGTGGGATGGGGAGAAGGAGGGCTGGCAGTGCCAGGGAGCTGCTGGGATGGGGTGTGATGGGATAAGATGGGATGAGCTGCAGAGATGGGATGAGGTGGGATGAGATGGGATGATGGGATGGGATGGGATTGGGAGGAGATGGGATGATGGGATGGGGTGGGATGGGATGGGATGGGATGGGATGAGGTGGGATGGGATGGGATGGGATGGGATGGGATGGGATGGGATGGGATGGGATGAGGTGGGATGAGATGGGATGATGGGATGGGATGGGATGGGATGGGATGATGGGATGGGATGGTGGATGTGGCCCTAGGGGTGCCCCATCTTGGCAGCGCCACTCACTTGTTGTAGAGCACGATGTCGGGGATCCAGATCATCTCAGAGGGCACCCGGATGGAAGTGACATTGTCAAAGTCAGCAGGGTCCCAGCGCAGCTTGTAGTCACTCCACTCCTGGAGGGACACACAGAGGGGAGGGCATCAGGCGGCCCTTGGTCCCAGTGGCACCTTCCTCCTCCTCCTCTGGCAACATCGCTCCAAAGAACAGCACCGTGGAGGTGCCACCAAGCCCCCCTGGGCAGGGGCTTTCTGCTGTGTCCTCCTTGACACGCTCCTGCCCTTGCCCCAGAGAGGGAACAGGCTCCTACCTGCTTCAGCCAGACGTTCGTGGTCATCATTTGGTTCTTCTCATCCTGCGGTGGGAAAGAGGGAGAGGTGAGAGGAGACAGGCAGCCCAAGGCTTTGTCCCATCAATGCATCGGCCCCCAAATTACTGCTTTCACTTTCTGCCCTCTGCCTCTGGGGTTCAGCTCCTGGGAGCAACTGGTCCCAGTACAAGGAGAGACTGTATTTCCCCGGGATATCTGCTCACTAGATGGCAGCAAGAAATAGCATTTTGCAGCGTACAGCTCTGAGCCGCTCTGATGGATGGACAAATGTATAGTCCCGTGGATAGGTGGATGGAAGGATGGACAGATGGACAGGTGGACAGATGGATGGGTGGATAGATGGATAGGTTGATCAGTAGATGGGTGGATAAATGAATAGGTAGATGGGTGGATAGGTTGATAGGTAGCTGGGTGGATGGATGGGTGTGCATGGGAGGAATGAGCAAGGGATGGATGGACAGACAAACCCAGAGGTGCCTCGGGGCAGGTAGATGGTGGATAAGGACATGGCAGAGATGGAGAGCTGCAGTTTTCCTTGATGCTCGCCTGCTGGGGAAGGGAGGGTTTGGGATGGAGAGGAGGGGTGCAGACCGCCCTGCTCGTTGGAGGTCTGGGGGAGACAGAGTGGGTCATTTGTCACCCGCTGGAGATGGCCAGGAGGTTGCTGGTGCCCGAACCCAACCTCAAACCAATGTCCCCAGGCCCCGGACCAGTAGGACCAACTGGTGAAAAGACAGACACCATGCAGGACTGGGGTCTCCACCGGTGGGCTACGCACCACATCGATCAGCTGCGCGATGGAGAGCCCGAACTTCACGATGACCACGTCGGAGGTGTTGGGCACCGGCCGTGACCAGCGGTTGTAGCCGGTGAAGAGGTGCTTGAAGAGGCGTTCCTCAGCGTGGCTGCCGGGCTGCTCCCGCAGGCAGGCGGCTGCGGGGAGATGAGGATGGAGATGGGATGGGGATGGGGATGGGGTGAGGGAGAACTTGCTGACTCGCATTTCGGTGCTGGGTGGAGATTCAGGATGTCCCGGTCCTTTGCCCGGCTTTGCCTCCCATTCCAGCAAACCCCCTCTCTGCCGCAGCAGGCAGGGATGTTAAACCTCGCCGTGGGATGGGGAGAGGGGAATTAGCCCCCTCAAAGCTGCCCCATGCTCCTCCCGGGGAGCGGAGAACGGTGCAAGGTCAACCTTGCAATGCTGGCCATGCTGGGTGGAGATTCAGGATGTCCCGGTCCTTTGCCCGGCTTTGCCTCCCATTCCAGCAAACCCCCTCTCTGCCGCAGCAGGCAGGGATGTTAAACCTCGCCGTGGGATGGGGAGAGGGGAATTAGCCCCCTCAAAGCTGCCCCATGCTCCTCCCGGGGAGCGGAGAACAGTGCAAGGTCAACCTTGCAATGCTGGCCGAGAAAATCCCACTCTTGGGTGGCTGAGGTCCCTCTCCCAGTCCCTTCCAGCTGCTCTTACTGGTGCTAACCGGTTCAGCTTTGCAAGGTGGAGGCTGACTCAGTCCTTGGGACCGCTGCAGCCTGCCCAGAGACCATCCCTCGGGCTGGGCTGGAGACAGGGCTGGGAAGGAGGGCAACGCTCTTTGCTCTGCCTAGAAATTGTTGGCGTTGGTCTTTGGTGCTGTCAGCTCGCGGTGCATCGCTCGGCTGTCCTTGCTCGCTGCAGAGCCCCATAAATTTCCACCAGCAAGTCAAGGGAGGCCGAGGGAAGGGGGGATAGAGGAGGAAGGGCTTTGCACAGTGATGTGCAACCAAAGAGACGTTGTACGGGTGGCTCTCCCCTGAAGAAGGATGGGTGTACGGCCCCGTAGCATGCCCTGTGCCCCATGCAAGCTCTCCCCGCCGGGCAGGCAAGCCCAGCAAGGGGCCCCGGTTGTTGTACTTCGGCCAGGGACGATGTGCTGAGCAGCTTTGAGGGCCTTAGAGGTGTTGGGGAGGGCTGGTCCCAAGTGAAGGGACAAGCAAGATGCCCAGCTCCTGGGAGGTCTTGCGTTGACGGGGAGTGGAAGCAAAATCTAATTTTTTTCCATCCTTCCAACCTTTCTAGCTTGCACAGGATGGATCTGGGGTCCCAGAGGTGCATCCCGTGTGGGGGATGACCCAGAGCAGACCACCCCCAACCAAGTGCTCTGGGTGGGGTCAAGCTGCTCTGCAAAGACATGAACCCCGTCCTAGCACGACACGTGGTACCAGCATGGAGACTGGGGATGCTGAGAGACTGCAAGGGTAAACTGGGAGAGAATTGGTTTTCCATGAGCATGCACCACAGCCCCCTCAGCTTCCCCTCCCCTCTCCCCAAATTTACCCCTCCCCAGACCCTGATGGGTGACACCCATGGGAAGGCAGGGCTCAAGCCAAGGAAATTCAGGTACCCCAGGGAAAGCCAGAGCCGCCCTTACCCGCCTGGAAGGTGACAAAGCACCACGCGACGAGGGGGACGATGCCATGGGACAGCCACCCCATCCTCCTTGTACTAGTGTCCCCCGTGGACCCCCTCCCTGGAGCAGTTTGCAAAGCCCCCCAGGAGGGATCAGAGGGAGCGATGAGCTGAGATGGTGGTGGGAGAAGAGGGGGCCCTCTGACGGGGTGTCCTGCATGTCCCCACCATTAGTGAGCGCTGGAGGAGCCATGGATGGAGCTGGACATGGGCTGGGAGAGCCTCAGCAGGGGCGCAGCGGGGCCGGGGTGGGTGCGTGGTCTGGGATGCTCTGCTGAGCCGCCTGCCCCAAATTTCATTCCTGGAAAGACAGGAGAGAGCGGCACTGTCACCGTGATGCCACCGCGGCGCGGGTCTGGGAGGTGACGGTCCCGCTGTGGTCCCCTCAGAGCTGCTCCCAGCCATGAGCAGGGCTCGGAACTGATCCGAGCTGCCACCATGGCAGAGGCAACGGCCCCAAAGCATCTGCTCCCCGTCTCATGGCACGAATCTGGGCAGCGTTGGTGGCAGCCGGACCCCGTGAGTTAAAGCGATGGGGAGCCCAGGTCTGCCCCCGGGGGATTTAATAGCAGAGATGGAGCCCTGTGCTTCAAACTTTACTGGGGTGATCAGAAAATAACTGGTTTCAACCATCCTTCTGCCCTCCCCGACCCAAAGCTGCTTCGTGCCCTGAGAGAGAGGGAGGGGGAAGCACCTCAGCTCCTCCAAGAGACTGCGCTGCCCGAACGGGCTCCTGGGGCTGGTTTCTCCAGGAGCACCCTCTTCTGAGAAGAGGGATTATCTTTTCACCATCCGCCCTCATCCATCCATCCATCCATGCATCCATGCATCTGTTCGTTCATCCATGCATCCATCGATCCTTGCATCCATCCATGCATCCATGCATCCATCTACCTATGCATCCATCCATCCATCCATGGATGTGTTTCGTTCCCCTCCCCAGCAAAGCAAATCTCTGCAAGGAGAGAAATCATTTGCTCTGCAGAGACCCCAAAATCTGCTCCTGCTTACAAGGTGACTCCTCCACACTTGACCCACGCCCCCGGGAGCAGCTTCCCCTCTCCAGGAGGCAACTGCTTCCATCCCCAAAGAGAAGGAGGTTCCCAGCCCAGCACCGATGTTGCTAAAGAAGAAGCTCCTTTGACTTAAATTTCTCCCTGGCCCAGTAAAATCACAAAGCCCTCGTGAACTCATCATCCTCTTCTGCGCAGTTTTCAACTGATTAATACATGGATGGTGGAGGGGGTGGGAAATGGGAGGAGAAACACCGGCCACTGCATGAGCTGAAGAGAAAATTATGGATGTGCCTCTCCTGGCTGAGATATCTAAATATACCGGAGAGAACGGGGGGTGCTGGGGGAGCTGCTCCCGCTCCGGGCTTGGTTATAGGGTCACACGAGTGGGGGTGTCGTGGGTTCCCCAAAGCTCTGGTAGATATTGAAGAGGGGAAGGAGGTGCCCTGGGTGATGTAAAGCTGTGCCTGAGACTGCCTGTACATGGCAAAGGGGGTTTGGGGGGGACACGGGTGGAGAGGAGCCCACGCGGGACACGCACCCGTGGGTGGCGGTGGGGATGGGGATGGGTGGG
>NW_009234167.1:0-34613 GCF_000690835.1 Fulmarus glacialis | reverse complement strand
GATGATGATGATGATGATGAGCCCTGGGAGCAGGGGCTGGCACAGCGGCCTCGCTGCTGATTTATTCTAATTGCGCTGGTTGTGAAAGCTCTCCAGTTCTCAAGTGTTTATCTCCCAAATTATCTTTCCTTTAATTGCTTGTAATAAGTTTAACGTGTGTGGTTGGGTCTGTGACCTCTTTCACTGTTCATAGTTTTAAAAAGCGACTCTGCTAACAGCAAGCGTTGCTGGGTCAGGCTTTCTGTACTTGGAGAGTAAAACGTGTGGACTCTAATATTCTGCTCAAATCTGACTTTCTTTAAAAGAAAAGTTTGGCTTGTATCAGTAGGGTGTTTTGGAGTAGGGAGAATTCAAGGTGGGAAAACAGCTGGATTGACTTTCAACAGTTTCTTATCTGTTACTGTCTGAAACATGCAGATGCTTGGTATTTACTTTTTTCTGAACTTTTTTTGACTCTTGACAATTGATGCGTAGTTAATCCCAGTGAATCCACTTGAAGGCGAGTCCGTCTGATAGGGACTAAACCTATTAGTTCTGTGGCAAACTCCTAATTGTATCATTTTGCTTTACCAACCTCCCCTCCCGCCTCCCCTCCAAGCTGTACCTGCTTTCATCCCTAAGCATCCTAGCTGCCTGTACTTACCTTGACCTTACCACATGGTACCACAAAGTGTTTTTTAAAAGAACGATGACAACCCCCTGTAGTCGTGTCCTGTTTGGTTCTTATTTTTGTCCTGTTTTCTAAGAGCAAGCAGTGATCACCCATGTCACCTGAGCAGGGCTGGAATAAGCAATGCCTTGAGTATCAACTAAAGGGGTGATGCCTGGGGGCGGGGGGGGGGGAAGTGAAATATCATTTCCTGTAACTGAGTTTGGGGTGAACTGGTGATGCAAGCTTGGACTCACTCGCCTGTTGTTGCTCTGGTGAGCCAAAGTGGTGACAGCTCCGTGATGATGCCGTTGGAGGCACAGGGAGGGAAGAGCTGCCTTCTTGCACGCACAGTTCAGTTTGGGTGGTTTCACGAGTGTTGAGAAAGTCCCGGAGTCCAGGTGGACAGGAATCTCAGGAGGGGATAAAGTAAACCAGGCTGACTTTGGCCTTGCTGGTAGCAAACAGGTGTCGTCAGACCTGCTGGCAGTCCTAAGGCCGTTAAATAGAATCTGCTTTGTCCTAAAAGACTAGCAGTTTAGAAGGAAAGAAAGGTAATTTAATATACCAGTAAATACCATCTAATTAAATATTTCACTGTGGATACTAATGGCTGTATGGGTCAGAAAGGATTTTTTATGTGGAATATAATGTTTTGAAGTCATGTGATGTTTTTTACCTCAACTAACTGTTTGAAAAAGCTATGAACTTGAATGCCAAAATGTAGTCTTTCTTCCCACAGTGAAGTTCTAAGTTGTCTTGTGCTGGCAGATTTGAGAGTCTAGTCATCTCCTACAGTAAACCTGAAGGTCTTTTCTCACCTTTATATACATGTCTATATTAAAAGCAACAATCTTAGAAGTAGAATATTCTGGATATGAATTTTTTTTTCCCATTAGCTTGTGGAGAAAGTGACGAGCTTATATCCCTGAGTAGTATGAAGAGCTTCACTAGGATTCCTATAGGTATCCCTCATGCTTCCAGGGAAATCTGATGCAGCGCACAGCTTGACACCTGCAATTTAAGTACACTCAATAGTCCATAGCAGCATCTTAAATAGCTTGGCAGAGAGCTTCCGGGAAAGCTGTCCAGAAGAAAGCAGAAACTTCACTATGGTGTGTGTCTGGTTATTACTCTTGCTGTAACTTCAGGTTTTCGTACTGCAATGACCTCTCGATGCTTTGGGCGAAAGTGCTTCAGTGACACGCTGAGAATATGCTAGTCTGGCGGTTTTGACTGTAGGCTGTAGGAATGAGAATTCAGCTCTGATGTGGCTGCTTACATCCATCGATCTTACCCTCTGCACTGGTGGATGCTCTGGGGCGGATGCTGTCAATGCTCTCTAGCTTGTCATCCTTAATTAGATACCCCAAATTAGGAGCGAAAGTTCCCTGTGTTCGCTGAGGGGTGCTGGGAGGACATGGGTACTTCTAGGGCTCTTCAGAGCATCTGTAATAAAATAAATAGCTAAAGTAGATAGTGTGAATATTCCTCCTGCTTTCTTTTTCTTTAAATAACACCAGTTGCATGTTACAGCGTAACAGCTTCTGCACCGACACCGTAACAGATCTTTCAGGGCAGACAGAGGGGGATGGCTGAAACCAGAAAGGGAGAAGAGCGAGGAGACAAATGCAGTGATTCAGGATGTCCTCATGGATTGGTATGAGGAAGTAGTACTTGTTGTAGAAGTAAGTCCCGATAAACAGCACAGATTTGAAAGGGAGGATGGATGGCTCATCATGAAACAGCTGCCCTATCTCCTTGCCATATACTTGGAAAAAAACCCAAAAACAAAAGTCAAATGAGCTTGGGGGAAAAAAAAAAGGCTCCTGGACCTCCATTGTTTTGTGGACATGGTGTGTCTGATGACCGGCTAGTGAGAACGAAACATGACATTAAACAATCTCTCAATGTGGTGGTGACATGTCATTTTGACAGAAAGCAAAGCGACAGGTTTTACTGGATGATGGTGGTTGCTGTTAAGTAATGTGAGCATGTATTAACTTTTGAGTCATCCTTTATTATAAGGCTTAATGCGTACAGGTACTTGTGCTTGATGTATCTGTCTAATGGCATCACTCTTGCCTGTGGGATATAATTGGCTTTCAGAAGATAATTTCAGAGTCCACCCTGTTTTTTGTTTGAACAGCATGAACGTTTGAACAAAATGAATGTTAAGGCTTTTTTCCCTGGCAGAAATTCACTGCCTCAGTGTTGCTGGGATCACTTGCAACAGCAGTTTCACTGCATGAGTTCAGAGTTTTGCCCCTGGTATCTGCCTTCTGTTTAAGCACTCAGGCTTCAGGGTGGAATTTGCCAGTGTAAGTCCTGCAAAACCTCTGCAGCTTGTTTTGATGCCTTGAATAGGGACAAGTGATGTGCGAAGGTAGTTTTTTGCCCCTTTGCTGAGGGATAAGCTTTACGCTCTTTAATTTTACTTATTCACTGCTTGCACATAAACAGACTTCTGTGTTTTCTGTTGAGTGGCATCATGTGCGTGCTGTGGTGAAAACTGATTTTGTGAACCAGATGTGGATTTACAGTCAACTTGAAATATCCCATTGCAAGTTAAGTTTCCTGAATGTGTTAAGTACTACTGAATTTGAGGGAAAGAGACTAAAGGTCAAAAACTTGTCCCTCTTTTCTTCTCATCTGCGTTCTTGATGTGGCTTTCAAGATTATTCAAAAGCACATGTTTGCAGGCACTATTGTTATTAAATATGACTTTTTTTCCTGAGCTTCCTCATGTAACCTCTGTAAGTGGGTCACACTGACACTCACAATAATGAGTCACGTCAACAGTAAATGCAAACCATATGGTTTTTTTCCCTTCTTTTACACATGGCTTCTTGTTACTTTCTAAATGCTGATTTGAATTTAAACCCTGTTCAGCACCTGAATATGTCTTTGGGTTGAGGAACTGTGTATTTGGAGGTTTCTGTTGAGAAACCAGAGCTTGATGTCATTACTTGCACTACACTAAAATATGTTCTTTGCCACAGATTTCCTGTGTAACCTCAGACAGGTCATTTAATCCTTTAAAATTTTTTTTTTTCCCCTGTCTTGGTTCATCCGCCTGCAAGCGGGAACGTTGTGAAGCTTCTCTAACGTACTGCAAAGCAGAGCCATGGGCTGCGTTGAAGGGTCTCGTTTTGGGTGGTGCTTTACTGGCACAGAATAAAAGACGCTTATGTTTGGGAACTAGGTTCGTGAAGCGTAGGAGGAGAAACAAGCTTGGTGGTGAAGTGATTTGCTCATACGCCTATAATGGGTTTGTGACAGGACAGGGACTGGGACCAAAGGATTTTTGCCTAATGGCCCAAATACTGTAACCAATAAACCAGGCTTCCCACAACTTTTTCTTTTAACTGGAGTGCCTACAGCATGCACTGTCACATTAGTGCTTTGAATCACTCTGGGTAAAGAACCTGTGGGGTTGGTCCAGCATCAGTGACACGCAGCAAGGGTTGTTTAGAACAGTCCTCAGTTTAGGCTGTGGGCAAGCAAGTCACAGGGATTTACTAGTCATCCTGCTTACGCAGGGCAGTTTGCTCTCCTTTCACTAGCAGTTGGCCCTGGGATCCCCATGTTGCTCTCCTGCCCTGTCTCCGTGATCGCCAGCCCTCAAAATGGCTCTTGGGTGTTAATTTTTTGCCATGGTGCTGGGTAAGGACACAGGACCGACGGTGGCCCTGTGCCCCAGCAATAGTCACTGGCCACGTGTTCTGGTTTTTGCTGAACTCCCGTAGCTGTGTGTCTGCTCGTAGCCCATTGGAGCTGGGCACTAAAGTGATAAGCTAAGCTTAAACCTCAGACTGGGGAGAAGTGGGGGAACATGGAACACGTACCGAAGAAAGCAGCATCAGTTCAGTGCTTCCCCAGCTATGACTGGGCGGTTTAGTGTCTTCTCTCCTCTCCCTGCCTCCTCCCAGTTTGGAGCTTGGGGCTGCCCAGCTGGGGCAGAGGGTATCAGTAGCACCCAGAGCATCCCTTTGCTCCAGTTCACAGGGTGAGCTTGGCATCCCTCCCAGTTTCAGATCCATTGGGAATACAGACTTGGAAGGGGAACAAAGTACTCGGCAAAAGGTGGAGTCCGATCTGCGAGGCTGGGGAACGTGCTGGTTTAAGCCACCAGGAAGGGAGTTCAAGCGTACGTCTTTGACTTAGTATGTGCCAAGTCATTTGCCACAGCTCAGCTGATGGGCAGTAACTGAGGCTGTAGTAATTTAATTGCTTTTGATCATGTGCTTATATCCTATTTAATTTTGAAGTCAATTACTAGTGGTTTGACTTTTGCTTTTGGGAGATGATTTGAAATTGTCCCATAATATTAAGGTTGCAGTCTTGCAAGAGACAAGCACTTCTGACCGCCGCTGAGCTGGATGGGCTGATACTCAATACTGTCAGAGATTTCCTGCGTTTGTTGATGTGGGTCTTTGAAGGTTTGAGGTTATGACAGTCTCATTAC
This sequence comes from Fulmarus glacialis, assembly GCF_000690835.1. NCBI lineage: Eukaryota > Metazoa > Chordata > Aves > Procellariiformes > Procellariidae > Fulmarus > Fulmarus glacialis. The sequence continues at coordinate 29,496 of NW_009234167.1, read as the reverse complement.
TAGCTCTGTCATTTCTCTAACTTTCTCTTTCTTTCTTCCCCCAGTGGCTTAACTCACGAGTCTCACAAGAAGGATGTGGAACAGGTCTACCTCCGCTGTTCTGAAGGGTCAATAGAGTGGATGTATCCCACGGGAGCACTCATAGTCAACCTGCGGCCCAATACTTCACCTGCCTCTTACAAACATTTGACTGTTTGCATAAAGCCCTTCAAGGACTCTGCAGGAGCAAATATTTATTTGGAAAAAACTGGAGAACTGAAACTCTTGGTCCGGGATGGAGATCGCAGCCCCAGTAAAGTATATTGCTTTGGCTATGATCAGGGGGGCCTGTTTATTGAGGCCACCCCTCAGCAGGACATTAGCAGGAAGATTACAGGCTTCCAGTACGAATTGATGAGCAAGGGGATAGCGTCTGATTTGCACACAGTTTCTGGTGAGTCCTGGGATATTGGTCATATTTTCACGTACTGTATTGGATGCATAACAGATGGCTGAGTGAGTGAGTGGGAAAGTGGCTGGGTCTGAATTTCATGTGCTTTTAAGGACATGTTTTATAAACAGGCTATTGCGGAAGAATTGGGTTTTTCCTGTTGTTTTTTTTTTTTTTTTTTTTGTGTTGTTGTTTTTTGGAAGCTGGTAGCATAGGCTGAATTCCAAATGATTTGTTAAGGGCTACGTTGTGAACGATTCTCCCCTTGCAGGCGTGGGGTGAATCACAGGAGCTGGCTTTACCCTACAGTGAACTCCAGTGTGAACTGGGCTTCCGAGCCTTGCTGTAACAGTTTTCTAACTACTTTTTTACTCAGTTTTTAAGACCCCACTGCATGTTTTGAATAATAAACATTTAAACAAGGAAGAACTCCTTTTCGGTGGTGGGTTGTTTTTTTTTTTCTTCCCCTGCAACTACTGCTACTTGCTGACCTAATTATTGCTTTTTTTTTTTTTTTTAAACGAGGAAAATGGTGTGTTCCTTCCTCAGCTTTGCCTATTACACTCTCCTGAGCATTACTGTGCCATGGCAGAGCTCTTCAACACTATGACAATACTTTTACAGTGCCGGTGTTGTCTTCTCTCTCAACATTATGAAAAGCAAGTTTTGTCGGGAGGAGTTTTACGCCAAGGAGAAGCTCGTAGGAAGGGGGAGTGGACAAACTGAGAGGGCTTACAAGCCTGTAAAGTCTGATACTAAATAGCAAGCTAAATACTATTTGGGAACAATAGCTCTAGGTGTAACCTAATTATGCTAATCAATTAGACAGTTTGAGAAGAAGAATAACTAGCATTTGTGGAGGATGACGGGGGAAGGGGAAATTCTCTTTAGATAGGCGATATCTCCTTCATGCATCTCCTCCATTCAGAATTGCCTCTAGCTTTTATCCCCAAAACCAGGGAGGGGAGATTTCCAGAACAGCCTGAGGAAGAGCAGATCTAGGGTAGTTTGTCCCAAATGCCTAGGGAGGTTTGAAGGTTTAGGTATTTTAAGAGGGAAGCCATGGTGGCAATCAGATTTCTCTTTTGGAATGGCAGGGGGGAAGGCAGCCCTGCAGCAGGGGAGAAGAGCCCTCACAGCACCCCGAGGTGACTCGGGCAGGGTAAAACCTGATGTGAAGTGAGCCTGAGACGCCGTACGTAGGCTGTCTAGAGTCTGCGGTAGTGATGCCATGGGCTTTGCCTGAGATGCTACTTGATAAGCAGTGGTTGTGGCTAATTAAACTGCAGCTGTATCTTCTAGGCATTGCATCCCTCGTCCTTTTTTGGGATAAGTGATTGCAGAACTTGAGCCCCGTCCTCTCCCTTCCCCTGGCTTCCTTCCACAACAGGACTCTGGATTTGTGTGTCTGTATGTTTGTGCGTACTCGCCGCCCTGCTAGCGGTCAGATGTTGGCACACCAGTTCAGATGTGGCTTTTTTTTTTTTTGTACAGATCTCAGTTGGACTGAGATGAACAGTTCTTAACTCAGCGAGACGGTAGTTGGCTGAGGGCTAATGCAGTAACCCCAATAACTGATAGATGGCGTGTTTGCCATTAAAACAAAAAACCCCATAAACACAAATGTTCAAATATTTAAGTTGCCTTCTGTACTCTTGCCGTGTATGCAGCTTGTAGCTTAATATTGAGGGTTCTGTATTTTAAGCAGACTCCTCTGCTTCTACATTTTACAACTGCTGCAAAAGAAGTAGGGTATCTGCTGCAGAGCTGTTTTCCCAGTAAAATAATTTCTGCAAAGATGAATGTGCTGTGCAGAATGTTAGCTATGTAGTAAAATTCCATTGCAGAAGACATTAAATACATTGTTTAATCAGTTATTTGGAGAATGTTCCCAGATTCAGTGCTTCTTTCTTTGACAGGCTGTGAGGATGGAGAGACAGGCAGGCTAGTGATAAGTCACTTAAACTTACCAAGAAAAGTCCTATCCTTTTTTTTTTCCCCAAAAAAAGTTGAAATTGCTTTTGCATATAGTAAAATAATATGCGAGAAATATTGCTTGTCACTGCTGGTTTTAGTTTGCACATAGATATGGTTTCTCCCGAGTTTTGCTAAAATCAAGAGGACTCGCTGCTGGCGTACTTAACATCACAAGCCGGCACAAACTGTGTTTTTAGAACTAAGTGCTCTTCGTTCCACATAAAATCTTGGAGATTTTTAAAGCTGATGGGAGTTTTCTTCAGAGACTTTCAGAAGTCAAACTGAGGACTGAATCCAATTACAGCCTTCCTCTTTGAAAGGCATATTAAATCACTTTTTCTGTGACTGCTGTATTTTCAGCTGTAACAGACACTGGTTGAATTTCAGTGCTGTCTTGTAAAACAATGTGGTAGGCTATCTGCTTCACACTCCAAGTGTCTTGTTTGGACAGAAGAAGCTCTTTAATAGTTCATCAGCAGAGCCTTCAGGGCAAACTAGGGATCTCTATTGTATTTTAAATTATTTCTCTTGCCTTTTTTTGGATCCCCAGATTCTGGGGAGGGGCGGCGGGGGGTGAAACCGTGATGAAAATGCCATACATGACTCTTTCCACTACTCAGTCGGATGAGCACTTTTATTCTCCTATAAATATCTATATGTCTGGGGAAACTGCCAAATAGCTGCCTTGTGAGGCTTCTATAGAGCAATATATTTGGGGCTCTTTGCAGGACCTCCTTTCTTCTGGAGCTGCTTCTAGTTTTTCTGTGAAACCTCCAAATAAATGCCCTTTACTGAGCTGTTCATTTGGAGAGGAAGTTTACAGTCAACTGACTGAGATCGCTGGTGGCTTCTTCATCGGAGAGGAGGCTCAAGCCAGAGGCAAGTGCTGACCTTAAGGAGCTGAAAACTGGATGTCAGGCTCTGCATTTCTCTCCAAGCATGCTTCTGTCCCTTGGTCACAAACGTGGCTTCCAGTGTTTTGGCTGTTGCACACCGGAAAAACGAGCCTGCTCACCTCCGAGTTGCAGTTTGAGGGCGCTCAGCAGAGCTGGCAGTACGTGTGAAGAGACGACGAAGGCGCGAGGTGCTGCTGCGGACGGGGCTGAGACGCGCTGGCAGAGCTGGGCAGAGGCTCGCGCGTTTCCTGGCCTTGCAGCGCGTCGTCTGATGGCGAAGGACGGAAAATCACAAATATCGCATTCTTTTCTTACTGCAGAGTGGGGGAGATGACTATCATAAAAGACCCAGGTGTGGGGCTCAGTAATCCAGCCCTTCCCTTGTGCAATAACTACTCGCTAACAACTTCTCTCCGCTTTGCTAAACGGTGTGTTTGTTTCCTAGTGATAATTATTGTACTCTGCCCTTGAGTTTACTCTCTCTTCCTAACCTGGCATCCCAGCTCTGATTAAAGAGTATAAGTCATCTGTTTAATACTTTAATGACCTGTTGTGTCCTCAGAGTCCTGACATTGCAGGGTGCATCAACAAATCAGCAATGCTTGGCAGGGTGCCTGTGGTTTAATTAGAAAACCTCAAGTTTTATTAGTTTACAGTCATTCTTTCCCACTTAATCAGAGTCGAGCAAATAATTCAGTAGAAAACATACACAGGTTCTGAATTGGCCTTTCCCTTTTCTCGGGAAGGTTGAATGACACAGTGCAGTCTTAAAATTTTCCAGAGTTTGGGGATTTAACCCTTTTCTTGGCTCTGGGTCTGCCTTACCGCATTCTCTTAAGGCTTCCCTAGCTGTAGGAAGTATTTGTAGTATACTGATAGGTTTTAATTCAGATTGCTGAAATTTGGCAGAGGATGGTTTTTACTGTGATAGTATCCAGCAGAAAAGCGCATTTCTGGAGGTTTGTAGTTTCTTAAGCCTGGAAGAGGAGCGAAGGCAAGCATGCTACAGCGCTTGTCACCCTTTTATGTCAGTGAGTAGTCCCTAAGAAGGGTCAACTTGACAATTCAGTCATTCTGATGGGTGCGTTCTCCTCTCGATACCCAAAGCGATGGGTGACTGAAAGTGCTTTTGATTTCAGATGAGGTTTTGGATTGGAGCCCTACATAATTCCCATCCATGCTGATGGTCCATTAACTTCAGCTCATGCTTGGAAGCCCCGTGTTTGCCCAGCTGAAGAACTGAGGCACTGTGACATTTTGGCCCGAGGCCATTTGAGAAGCAGCAGAACTCGTTTAGGTTGTTGAATTCTGTTGATTCTGATCTCGCACTGGAAGAAAATACTGTGGGGCTCTGCTATAGTGCCTATACTGGCAAGTAGACAGAAGTTTTGGCAAAAGTGTTGTTTGGCCATATAGTTCCTCGAAGTTTTCTGAAGGTGGTGACCCACATGGGCTTCTCAGCTGTAGTGGGGCGTGTGCCTGGTCTAGGTCTGCCTTGCACCGCAGCAAGCTGCTTGGATTAAATTCCTATGAAAAGTCTGAAGGTCCCTTCATAGTCCTTTGCTTTTGAGTTCTTCAGCTTCTGCTCAGCTAGTCTGAAACAAGAATCTGTAGGTTTGACCAAACGTTTTGGAGAGGAGGATCAATCCTCTTCCCCCCTCCCACCAAAAGACCTTTATTTTGTTACCTAAAGCCTGTTTCAAGGGTGTCGCATCCAAGCTCTGGATCCAGCTTTGCGTAAGGTCTGTAGTTTGCTTTTCCCATTGCACAGTCATGGGGATGTCTGTAATTTGGTTGTTAGAGCTCAGGAGGTAAATTGAAAGCCCTTTCATTACCCACCCGCTTTTGTGTAGTAAAGAAGTCAAACTTTAACAAAAATGTCCCTTTATCTTGATGGCATCTACTGACTTAGTGCAGGTTCTAGTAACTGTTTTGTACGTTTTCGTTATTAATGCTGGGTACCTGGCTGAGAATATTACTAGATAAGAGGTACAACACTCAAGTGGGTATCTGAAAAACAAGGAAAAACTGGATAAATCCAGTTGACTAATTAAGAACGGTATTCAGCTATTTCCTGTATGCTGTTAATTCACTGGCCTGAGAAAACAGATTGGAAATTAAGAAAGCTCATAAGTATTTGGGCTGTGCCAGAGTTTCTACTAACAAATGGCTTTCTGAAGCACCTCTCTTAACTTTTGATCTTTAGTGCAGTTTGGGTTTGGCAGAGGTGGGCACCAATCCGCCGTCTCTCTGCATGTATCCTCCCGGAGCGCTGCTGTCATCGCAGCTCGTAGGCTCCTAACCTCGTGCTTTCCTCTAGTTGCTCCCAAATATCCAATCATTTTTTTTTTTTTTCTTTCTTGGAGGCTGAATGCGCTGCTGAGCTTTGTAGCCTGAAGCAGCAGATGCACTGGTGTATTTTTCATTTCTTGCTGGGGTGGAAACATTCTTGCTTTTTGCCCCAGAGGCCGGTGAGCAGGAGCTGCGGCTGGCGTGCCTGCTCTCTGCCGGGGTATTCGCAAAATGGAAGTCGCGGCCGGTCCCCGCTGTGCTCATCGCCGCCGTTAGCAGAAGAGGTGATGGAAAGAGGCACTTGGAACACTTAAATTGAAAGTCCCCGCGACCTTTATGCTTAGCACAGGTTCTGCTTGAGTCACTGTGACCATCCGAGGTGTTGGCACCATGCTACGTGGCAGGGGCGGGAGCACCGCGGAGTGCTGCGGGGTTGGCAGGGGTCTGTATTCCAACACCCCCCATGAGATGAGAAAAATGGCTTGCTTTGCCTTCCCCCCGCCCTGACCCCAGTTTTCTGCACAGGATAAAACTCTCATACCTCTTGGGGTTAAGCTGCGTTAGGGGGAAAAAGGCAATCTGAGCGCGGTCTGGTTTGATTTGCACAGAAGAACAGAATTGATCTCACACTCCTCCCACCGGGATTTGCTGGTGAAATGCATAACGAGCAGCAAAGCAAAGTCGAGGGATCTGTTCTAGAAGTCTGCGTACATGTTGTCTGGGTGGCATGTGAGGTAGGCTCAGCAGTGCAGCTAAAGGTTTGCTGTTCTTTTATATGCTTTTTCTCTTTCTAAAAGGTCAGCAGCAAGTTTTAAGAGAAACCCACCAGAAAACAGCCTTTAATGCAGTTGTTCAAAATACACTTCAGTTATTGGCCTTATAAGGGACCATTTGGACACTCCTGCTTTAGGATATGTTATTGTCTGAATAGTTTTTTGTGTGCTCACCCTCCTTGCAGGAAGGTCTTCCGTAGAAACTTTCAGGTCTTTTCCCATAGTAAACGATGATGCAAGACCAGACACAGAGTAACTTTTTATGAAAGAGTAAACAGCATTCCCTAACCCTAGATGTATCTAAAAAAGCACATTTTAAGCTAGTTTCTGAGAGCATATCACTGAACTGGGTGTCATGGGTCAACATTTAAATTGGTCAGGCTGGCTGCTGTATAACAGAGCCTGGAGTGGGATTAATTTTGAGGAGCTAGAAACCTGCTCTAATTATTCACATGCCTAAAGTGGTCAGATTTGCAGCAAATGAGCGACTGGGGGGGGAAGTTTGAGAGCAAAGTTTTTGGGTTTCTTCCTGCGTGAAATGATTTCAAAGCGCAGTCCTGATGCTCGGGGAACACACGTGTTCCTAAACTGATGCTCTTACGTGTTCCTGAACTGAGCAAGGGTGACGTTTTTGGGATCTGAGCCTCAATAAGGTCAAAAACGTTGAACTGAGAAGTCTTCACCTAAAAAAAAAACAAAACAAAAACCAAAATTGGAGGGATGCCTTAATTTAATTTCTCCTTCCCCCAAGAAAATGAGTTTGACAGCAGGCTCCTCTGGCCCCGCTTGGCCTTTGATGTTGCCAGGACAGTAGTTGGGTTTGCAGTGGGCAGCGGAGGTGACAATGGAGCTGCTATGATAAATACACAGCTGCAGGGGAGAGGGGGTAAGAAAATAGCTTATTTTTGCTAGACTGGCCACGAATGCCGTTAGCTTATTTCTCAACTCAGTGGGCAGTCAAACCCAATAAGCAGTCAGGTGTATTGTCCGGGCAGCTGGGGCTCTGCTTTGCTCTGACCTTTATGTACTGTGGAAGATGGTCCCACAAACAGATTTGCAATCCAACGGAGTTGCTTGGCAGTCTTTAATAATGCTCTGTGCTTGCTCTGCAAAACTGTTTAGTTTGCTAATTCCTGAGGCTGTAGTTAAAGAAGGGATGGGAGGGCGGGGGAACCGCATTCCTCCTCCCACCCCCCACCTTCCCGGAGGAATAAGAAACTTACTGAAACATGGGCCAAATTCTTCCTGTGTTAGAGCCTTGATTTGCACGACAGAAAATCTCTTTCGCCTAAATCTGCTGTAGAAGCCAGAAAATATATACTGTAATATTGCACGGATACTTGGAAGCTACCCTGGACCCAAAGCTGTGATATGTTAAATCTGACCTTGGAAGGCTTAATACTGGGTCAAAAAAGCTCCCGCCGTATGACACGCAGCTTTGATCCAGCGTTAACTTCTGCTGCTGATGCAAAATTTGTGGAAGGATTTTTTTTGTATGGGTACCTCCTCGGGTATCTTTCTGCAGCGCTCCGACTCCGATATGGGATTTGGGCATTGACTCCTGGAACAGGCACAAACTCTGGTGTTTGTCCATGTCCTTTCGGGGTCGGAGCCCTGCTGCTGGGAGACCTGTAGTGATCATTAGTGCTGGGCCTGGCTTGGCTTTCCATTGCCTTAAATCCCCCAGGATCGTTCCTGTTTGTATAGGATGCACCTCTGCCCCAACAGAACCGTTAGCAGCTTTACACCAACTTCATCTATGTGTAGGTGGATGTGAGAAATTTAAGGGGAAAAAAAAAAAAAAAGGGAAAAAGTCCAGGCTTATGTAGAACCAGTGAATGATCTTGACATGACAAAGAAATGTGTGCTGTTCAGTAAGAAAAGCTGTACATATCTCAAAGCTTTTCCTGTTACAAATGGAAAACCTCAAGTAACTTTTTGGGGGGTTAACTGGACAATGTTATAACACTGCCCATCTCACTGCGCGAGATGTAGCCCTTCCACACTCCCCCTCGAGAACAGGCTGATCAAATCAATGTGGTTTTAAAATGAAAACTGGCCTTGTTCCTTCAGAGCTCTCCCACATACGAAAAAGAATTTGATTTCTAGAAACAGGAAGGAGAAGGACCTGTGTGGATGTGAGTGCACATACGCTACTTTTTTTTTTTTCTTTTTTTTTAAAGACTCACTTAATCTTTGATCTGTCATTACTCCACTCTCAGGGTTTAACTTTAACCAGTAACTTGTTACTTAATTCTATTCCCGTGCTCCATAGGAGGCATTAATGGACCGGACCGAAGAGAGGAGGGAGGGAAGGCTTTGCGTTCCTGGCAGGTATCCAGCCCGGGAGTAGGTGCTGGCTCCAGCCTCTCCGATAGCCCTGGCAGGGGCAGAGGGGAGCTCCGGCACCGGAGCCCCGCGCCTGGCTGCACAGCTTCCCCAGGGCAGGGGGGAAAAACCACCTTGCTTTTTCACTTTCTGCCCTGCAAAGCGCTGGGCCACGTCTCAGCTGAGTGTTTTGTTAGCCATTGGAGACAAACCCAAACAAGACATCAAAACTTTATGTTTTCCTAGATCTGATTAGTGTGTGCTTTCACAAGGCTTTCTTTAGAAGAAGAAAAGAAATTTCCTGAGTGAATTTTAGAGGGGGTGAGGCAAGCCCTAAATCTTGGTGGGTTTTGAGGCAGTAGAACTATTTGCTGTGGTCCTGTGCTGCTGGGCGGTAGACGGGCAGCGTGGAGGTGCGATGCTGCAGCCTGTGCTGCTGGGTCCTGCCCCAGCCCTTCCTCTGCTGCAAGGTCGGAGGAGACCAGAGGAGTCCCTCAACCGTCCGGAGGCACCTCTGACTTCCAGCACCTCGGCCATCCTCGCGCCTGCCCAGCGCTTCCCGTTCCTAATCCCCCTTGGGCAGCAGCGGAAGGTTCGAGGAAGGAGAGAGGTATTTTCTGTGAGATAAACAAATAGCTATATTTTTTTATGGCTTTATATTGGTGTCTTGTGCACATACAGCAGGAGAAATTCCCAGCGGTTACCTTGCTGCCTGCTTTTCTCTTTAATTGCAGTTAGGAAAGGGGAGAGAGAAAGCAAAGAAACGGCAGATGATTACAAATGCTGCTTGCGCAGCATGGGGGACTAGTACAGTTGCAGAGACACTTCTTGTTTGCTGGGCTCTCTCTTTTCCGCTGCAATTCAGACGGAAGGAATTTAACTGAACATTTCATCTGCTGAGTAGGGCTTTTTGGACACGATACATTGCAGGCTTGACTGTAACTGGGGATTTTTATAGTGCTGGTGATGCAACGGGTAAGCGTAGGAGCCCAGCTGGGAGTTGGCACTAATCCTGTTAGCATTACGTCGCTGCCCACCCCAGCACCGAGGTTTTGCCCTGGCAGCGCGGGAGCCCAAAGCCCAGCGCTGCTCTTTGAACGCTGCCCTGGGATCAAGAGGGTGGAGAGGGTCGGGGGAGCGATGGAGACTGTTGGCGCAGGAGGGCAGGCAGGGAAGGAAGGGAGATGGTGTTTGGGACGGGCGTTATTTTTTCCTGATGGAGCAGTAAGCAGCCCGGAGGAGGTGGGATGGAAAGAAGTGTCTTGAAGGTGTGACACTTCTCAGAATTTCTCCTGGGTTGATGCAACTCATGCATGAGCCTGGAGGTAGAGTTTAATAGTGTCTAATGCTGCTTGAATAAAAACTGCTCTGTGATTTTTTTTCATCCCTTTTTTTTTAATTTTTAAACAAATGGCTGTTTGTGTTTCTAGCTGACCTTTCAGCTCATTTGTTAGAATGGGTGCTGCATCTTGGAACAGCAAAAAGGCATTGGCTCTGCAATCCCGGAGGATCCTTACGTGCTCTGTAGCTGCTGAGCCAAGTTTCATTTTGAAAGCTGTTGCAAATGGAGCTTGCCTAGTACCAAATCTCTTCCTCACACTGTTTACATAAATAGTCGTCTTTGGTACTTAAGGACTTTAATACCCTTTTGGAAGACAATTCTGTGCAAAGATAAATTTCTGGTTTATGGTCTCTTGTCTTAACGTTTCTCAGAACACAAAGGTCATCACATGTCTAATGCTGAGGTTTTCAATACGCTTTTTTCATTCTTTCTTTGCAGGAAGGAAGTGGTATTAACTCAATTCTCTTGGCACAATCCATGCCACAGCATATAAAAGTCTGCATTTCATTAAACTTATTTGCAGGTTTAAATTGTTCTTGGCCAGTGTCTATATTTTCCAACTTACTTCTGGAAACTTCTACATATGTGAAAGTTGAACTGAATGTTAGAAACGAGCTAAGGCAAGGAACTGGAGTTGACAGTTTCTTTTCTGCAGAGGTAAAATCACCCACGTCCCTGCTTCACGTAAAGAAGTCAGGGGAGAATGTCCATTGCAGCATGATTTTGGTCCAGCTGCTGAATCACCATCTTGTCCTGTACCAAATCTTGGCTGTAGAAGAAGGGAGTCTTTGAGTTTTGCGTCTTTGCTCATGATCCTTGATCCGAGCTGCCTTTTCTGCTCAGCACAGGGGCTCAGATTAACTTTCTAGCGAATGTGGGGATGAATTCTTCTGCCTTCAGAAGAGCACTAAACTCTCTCAGTATGTTATTCATAGCATTAACTTCTATTCATCGAAGAAGCACAATCCCTTTGGATCCCGTGTCCGAGGCTTATTGAGCCAAGGGGCTGGGAGCAGCGCAAGTCCAGCTCTCGTGTTTGCTCCCTGACTTGGCGTTTTCCTACTGACACGTTGGGAAAAGTGCAGTGCTTGCAGAAAGCCGTGTAATCCTATCCCATCCAAAGACAGGAAAACCTTGTAAAACAAAAGAGTGATGAGAGAGCTCCTCTGTGTGTTGTGACTGGGTGTCAGTAACTTCCAGCCCAGCTGTGGAGATGCTCTGTGTCATCTGGCCACGTTCTCCCTCTCTGCGTGGCTGCAGGTATTATGTTAAATGCAGGTGTGCTGGATGCAGCTCTGCTGGCCTGAGCTCCCAGCTAGGATGTTCATTTTAAATTTGAGATGCACTGACATGCAGATGCATTGATGTAGTTTAGATGGCGTTTCGGCGTGGGGGTTGTGGGTGTTTTGAGGTTGAATGTTGTTTTGGCTTGCTCAGGAAGAGCTTTCTGAGGGGGTGAGGAAAGTTGAAGGTCTATCTAGAAAGGAGATGACTAGTCAAAGCCTGGTAAACCAGAGTGGTTGTCAAATTCTTGTCCACCTCCACTGCAAAGTAGCAGGTCTTTTTGTTTGGGATATGAGCTGTGAGGGGTTTGTTTCGTGGCAGAAGTGTTGCCTCTTCAGAGAGGAAGCCTAGGCAAACTTAGGAAGAAATAATTACAAGGATTTATTCTACCTTTTAATTAGTTAAAGCAGGATCAGGACAAGATTTTTTTTTTTTTTTTTTTTAATTGCTCATATGATGTTTGCCCTTAAACTCTTGTCTCCCAGCTAAATCACTGATCAGTTGAGACATAGTCATTTCTGCTTTGGGCTCAGAAAAATGACTGAGAAATGCACCATCATTGGAGAAACCGCATCTCTATTTTTATAATCTGCTCTCGGAAGTCTGTACTCCGTGTTTCCAGGAAGGAGACTCATCCTATGATGCCCTTTCCAGTAAGGTTGCAATTACAGAGCTGCCAGCAAGAATTTGAAGGGTGTGGGTGGGTTTTTTTTTGTTCCATATGAACTAATGGTGATGTCAGGCTGAAAGCTTTCATCCGGGAGACGGGTCTGCCGTGGCCCCACACTGGTATGGCTTGAGGTGCTGCAGTATGGGCTGGCTTAGCTTAAATCAACCTGGTCTGCAACAAGACCCATTTGAATGTCTTCTGCTGAGCATGCGAGAAAAAAGGCTACTTGTTTTAATCAAAAGATTTAAACCTAGAACTAACAGAAAATAATGCTCCAACCCTGCCGGGGCCTCCTCAGTAGCTTTTGGTACTTAAAAGGTCTGATTGCTCTTCAAAGGATTATTCAGAAATACTAACGTGTGGGTGATGTATGCCACGGAAACTGGAAGCGCAGATAAACCAGCTTTACGTTTCCCTCCCCCACCATCCACACCTCTACCACAACGCACGCGTATACAAGCTGCTTAATAAAACCAAAGGGTATTCCTCGGTAAAGCGGTTTTCTGCAATTGCTTTGTGTTAAACGTTTTCACTTCTCTCTTCCTGTGCGTGCTGCCGGAGCAGCGATATACGCTCAGCAGAGCCTACCCAGAGACGTAGGGTGGATGGAGAAGGTCTTTTGGGCTCAGTGAGTGGAGCTTTGGGACAGTGTGTGAACCTGCAGCCTGTTCATCTGGTCTTCTTGATACCTATGAGGTTGTGGAGCATGTTGAGAAAATCCAGGACAGCCAGAGGAGACTTCTTACTTACGGGTCGGAAGCTGGTTTTGGGGTAAGGTAAGGCCAGTCGGACCCATGGATGGCTGTTGAAACAGAAATGTTTCAAAAGAAGATCAGGCCCATTCACGTGGTTTCTGTGACACCTGCAGCCAGAGCCAGCACGTCTCACTGCATGTGTCCTGCAGGGTCCTGTCGTCCTAAACCATGACGATGGCCCTCCAAATAACCCCACCTCCTATTTTGAGAGGATAGAAGGGTTGCGTGCAAGTGTTGCAAACCGAAGGAGGAAGGACAGGAGTTGTGTGTGTGTGCTGAGAGAGGACAGCAACACCTACCCACAGCTCTCAAGGCAGAGAAGACTCACGCTAAATTGCGGCGCTAAAGGTGCGCCTAAATTCATCCCCAATACTGGAGGAGATCCTTTCTAGGCAACTCAACTCCCTGGTGCTGGCGGAGCTGGGGACCTTCTGGAGCTCATGGCGTCTCTCCTCAGGGCACGTCCCTCTCTCTTCCTGAGCGTTTCTGCCTCCCCGCGGAGAGGACCAGCAACGCGTTCGACAAAGCTGTTGGCCAACAAGTGCAGTCTATTGTTAGTATCGCCACGGCCTCCTCGGTAACATCAGGTTCAGAGGGCAAATCGCTCAAAGCAGCTGGGACATGACTGCTGGCTTGTGAGGAATGGTGTAATTACATCTCCCTCTGCGGGGAGGTGAATAGAGAGGCCTTTGGAGGCACTGGACTGGGGGGGTGGAGGGAGAGGGCTGCCTCAGGTTACTTCAGGTCAGGATACTGTCAAAATCCATCAAAGGCATTCCCAGGAGAGCCGGCAGCCGACGTGCACAATGCAGGCTTTATGCCACCGGCGGTGGAGTTGAGTTATAGGCATCTGGGCTTTAGAGGGCTTCAATAAAACGTCGCTTTTCTCTCTTCTTTTTTTTTTTTTTTCCCCCTTCCCCTGCTGCTGTATGAATTAAGGCTCTTTGGCTTATCGAGTTTAAAGGAATTAGAGCAGCTGACGTTGATATTGTTGTTGTTGCAAGTTCATAGACTTGCTTTTGGATGCGAGAACCTGGGCAGCCCTCGAGACATCCCCAGGGAGTCGGGCATCCGGCAAACACAGCGTCTTGTTCAGTAACCGGGCCCGTTTCCCCCGAAAACGAACATCCTCACCTGCGGTGCATGAGTGAAGTGCTTTATTTGGTTTTCTTTTTTTAGTTATAAGGATGCTTCCCATTTTAGCCTGAGGTGTGTGTTGTCGTTTTGACCTACTGGTGGAGGAAAACACCTGCCGCCCGATCCCGGAGTGAGCGAGTGCTGAACTGCAGCTAAAATCACTAACTTGCGCCATAAACACACAGATTCCTTAATGGCTGTGATTCAGAAGAAAGTGTAGGCACTGCCTCCTCCTAAGGATTTTGTTTCTCTTATAAGACTATAGGAATGAAGCTTTGGTTGTAGCGAGTGAATGTTATTTGCTTTTTAATGGTCCGTTTACCTCGGCAGTAATCCTTCACGACTCGCTTTCCATCTGTGCTTGCATACCTTGTTTTTGCCACTTGCAAGATATATTTGATACTCTGTGAATGCAGATGTGGGAGTTGTTCCACAGAAGAGGATTTCTGTTCTTCATGTGTCTGGTATTGCAGCGATGGGTGGTGGTAAATGGTTGTTAAATAAGCTTGCATGCCACCAAACTGCTGTGAGTCAGCATGGATCTGAAGTAGGTTTTAAGTAATGATCTAGTGTGAGCAATGCTGAGCACTTTTAATTTCCTTTTGCATTTAAAAAGGATGCAGGGTTTTGCCTAGAGTCCACAATTAAAATGATTTGGTTCCGTGTATACGTGGAGATTTGTTCATTTGATTTATTATAGTGTCAGTCTATTTAAATGGCAGGAACCACTTTTAAAGTATTTTGTTTTTCATCTTTAATGCTGTTGCTTGTGTTGCACTCCTTTTGAGAACAAAAATGGCTTAGTCATTTTGGCTTTTTCAATTTTCTGATGGGGTTGGACCAACTACAGAGATGTCTGGTCTAAACCAAGACTGTTTTCACTCAGACTTAAAAAAGCCGAGATGCCTTTTTATTATTAGATCTTTGCAGAACAAAATATCTGAAATCCAGTGTCTGAAATCCGACTGTGGATTTTGAGAATGTCCATCAGCTGTGCTTTGTTTCAGAGCTTCTGTCCATGTGAAAACGCTGTAGGATTCGCGCAGGTTTGCAGGTTCCCTCCGTGGGGTTGGTCTGACTCAGGTCCTGGTTTGGGCAGAGGGAGGCTGGGGAAGAGGGGCATTTGCCCTGGGTTAATTTGGTAGGTGCCATGAATGAAACAACTCCGCGTAGGATGTTATGTGACTAATATAATTTTCTCTGTCAGATGAAACTTGGATGTTTGGTCTAGCCACTAATCAAAATCTCTGGAGTCTAAAAATTAAAATATCTTTAGACTGAATTTATTATAGTACTCCAGTTATGTTCAGGCTTTGGCTGGCTCTGTATTTCTCATGATATTAAACAGTTTCCAAACTTTTCCGAAAAAGAAAGCTGAAATGGTATGTGGGGGAAAGAAGGGTAGTGGAGGCTGACTTGTTTCTAAAAGCCCTGGAGGCATTCAGACTCGACTAAATAGAAGTGCCTGATTGATCCATATGCTTTAACAAAACTATTTTGCCTATTCCTTGTCTCTTCTTTTGAAGCTTTTTGCAGCTTCTTGAATTATTCCTTCAAATATCCCTGCCCAGAAATGTGCAGGGATTTTACATTCTCTTTAATCCTATTAAACAGCGTGTTACACTGTGTATTAATCATCTGACTGGAGCAAATCTGGTGGATTTGGTTCAATAATCCTTCTTTCTGGATCACTGCCTTTCTGGGACCTTGGAAAAAATAAGAGATTTGCCGATTCTTGCGTTAAAGAATGGCTTGTGCCGTCTAACAGAGGGAGGCTAATAGCCGAGCGTCGTAGGCACCAGCTACGCGTTGGTTAGACTAGTTTAAATCTACTTCTTCGCGCAATGTGTAGACTTCTCCGGGAAGCGGGCAAGGGTATGAGGAAGGGTGTGACTATTTGGGAATCTGGTAACTAAGAGTTTTCAGATGTTGAGGTTCAAAACCTAAATTTTTTGGGTGTGGGGAGAGGTGGGGTAGCATCAGCTTGGGGTTTGATGGTGGGCCGTGTGATGAAATAAGCTGCAGCTCCAATGCTTCGCCTCGTCTCCAGCGTGAGCCCTGCTTCGCTGTAGCCTCTGCCTGTGCTAATCCGGGCGGAGCAGCACGTTTGATGGGTTTTCATTTTTCTGACCGATGTGTAAGTGCGGCTTCAAGATGACATCAAGTGAAAGACGTGGGCTCCGATCCTTGGGCTGCCAGTGGACAGACTTAATTAGCATCGCTGGGCAGGGCAGACCTGATAGTAGGCAAATTCCTGAACTCAACAGGGCATTATAGAAACATCTGTACTGCAACTACAGTACCTTCTCCTCAGAAATAGCTGGCTGAGTACAAAGAGGAGCCACATTCTTGCATTGATTAGATTAGTGCAGATATCCAAATGTTTCCAGCAGCACAGGAAATGGTCTTTGTGCTGCTTGAGCTCTAACAGATACGGGCTCGAGTTTCCGCTTTGCCTCGTCGCCCTCAAACACATGCGCTGGGTTTTTTTTTCCTCCCCTCTTTGCCTCCCCCGCTCTGTAACCTCCTGGATCTTTGATGTGGTGGTAGACTAAATGGCTTTTCAAATAGCCCAGCAACACTTGATAGAAATTGTAAGAAAGAAGCTTTGCCATCAGAGTTTAAAAGGCACATGATCTTCAAAGCCTTTTCCAGAGCTTTGAATTTACAGCAGAGCACGCTGCAAATGCACCCAGTATCAAAACATATTTTGCATAAGCGCAGCGAGCGTGTGGGGTGTTTGCTAGATAATATATCCCAGCAGGAGCGTTAAAGAGATCCATATTCCTACTTAAGTACAAAAATCTCCTGGGGGCTAGGGTTAGCCTCCATTTCTTGTAGAGTTTTTGATGCCTGACAGGTCTTTGGACCACTTGTCCCCTTATCGTGAGCGTGTGTGTGTGTGTCCCATTTTTGGTTAATTTAAATACTGGTTTATTTATTTACTATCATCTAGTCCTTTGCTAATTCTGGCCCTTTCTCTCCAGCTCCCTGCCGACCATGCAGTGACACAGAGGTCCTCTTGGCTGTCTGCACTAGTGATTTTGGTGAGTTGTTGCTTCCCTTCTGCCCCGGGTGGCTCACTTGAATGCGACATCCATAAACACCGATGGACACCTACTTACACTTGGCAACTTCCACCGGCAGTAAATGCGGTCTAAAGGGGCTGTGTGCATGGGAGAGGGGGGAGGACGTGGTGTGAAGGACCTCAAAACCCTGTGCCCAGCTGGCACTTCCCCAGGGTGGACAGAGAATGACCCAGCAACCACAATGGAAGTAGAAGTTCAAAGCCTTGGGTGCATCTAGGAGAGGCCTTTACTTGCTGCCCTAAAATGGACTGTTGACGAAAGACCAAAAGTTTCAATAATTCTCCGTGCTTCCCTTTTTAAAGGGGAAATTAGTGTTAGCTGGTATCCGTAATGGCTGAAGAACAGGAATTACGTTGTCAGGGAGCATTAAGCACGTATCTTCTTGTTAGAACTCTTTACCAGATTGATGTTATTTTTCTGATGTAATTATTTTTGTGTTTAAATTTAGTATGTGGGTGCCCTTTGCTGGACAGGTTACAAATATAAACTAACAAATACAGATATATGCTGGAGGTTACTGATAGAAACTTAACTCTAAAAATAACAAAGGACCACGACTGGGGCTGCTGTGGTGAAACTGAACCCTTGAACCTCCTGGTCGCACGGGGCTGAGTTTGGAGAGGGGTTTTGGGTAACTCTTTCTGACGTCCTTGTTCTGTTTCCAGTGATCAGAGGCTCCATTCAAGATGTAACGAACGAGGCGGAAGAGCAAGAATCCGTAATTCACGTCGGTGTCAACAAACTGTACAGGCAGAAGAGCAAAGTCTTTCAGCTCACGGGGGAGAGCGGGAACTGGCGAGGACAGATAAAGACCCTGCTGGAGTGTGGGGTGAAGCCAGGAGACGGAGACTTCCTTTTCACGGGACGCATGCACTTTGGGGAGGCCAGGTTAGGCTGTGCCCCTCGTTTTAAAGACTTCCAAAGGATGTACAAAGAGGCAAAAGACAAAGGGCTAAACCCATGTGAAATTGGCCCCGATTGAAACCCCCTGTTTGGCTGAAGATCGCTTTTAGCGTTTGGCCAGGAATATTTCCTGGCCGCGGTGAAAACTCTGAACGAAACCGGTAACTGAGAGCGTGGACAGATCTGGAGCGCAGGCTGAGGCCCCGCAGGACACGTCTGCTGTCAGACTAATGGAAGCAACAGAGGTACGAGCTCAGAAGGCTGCCAAGCAAGCAAGGCTGGATTTTTAACCAATCTTGTCCTTACGAATTAAGTTATTATATTTTTCTAGCGACTTCCTTAGGAAAACAAACAAAGAAAACTCCCATGTCTTAATAAAAAACCCAAATGAAAGCCAAGATGCCTTTGTATCTTTTTAATACTAATTTTTAAAAATGTCTTAAGCTGATGTAGCATTTGGTATGACGTATTCTGTATAAATGGCCGAGAATGTGATAGAGCACAGTAAAACATCTTAACATTGATGCTTTGTAAAAAGCTTGGTGTACAATTCAAAGTTGTTTCTTATGACAGAAATTTATGGAGCCAAACTCTTCTGTGTGTGTTCTCTTTTTTTATTTGAAAGAATGTACAATCGCTGCCTGCAATTTTTTGTCCAGGCTGGCAAATTCTTTCCATTCCAGAGAAATAAAGGTCCCTGGATTTGACACATGCTGTTCAAAATCTGTATTTTTTTCTTCTCCGTAAGGCCGATCTCGGCTAGTCCAGATGTGCTCATAGATCAGTTCTGGGCTGCTCACTTATTTTGTGGCTTCTCTGAGCAGAAACAGAGTTCCTGTGAGGCATTGGGAACCGCAGTGTTTTTCAAAGGGGAAGCGGGAGCTATTTTTGGAGATTTTTAGACACGTGTCCGGGCAAGGCTCTAAGTGTTCTTCTCTCTGATGCCTATGGGGTTATTTTGGGAATGGCTCCGAAGAGCAGGCTGCCCCTTCGTGTTTAGCTTGAAGCTTTTAGTTGTGTTGGCTGGTAGCTCGGCGCGAGTCCCGGGGGCCAGGCCCAGGCCATCTTGTGAAAAATAAGCGCTTTAAGAAGGGCGGGCCGCTTCTGCAGGCAGTGTCCCACGGGAGGTACAAGAGCTCTCTGCCCTTGTTCCGTCCCGTCGTTCCCCATAACCTGCCACGTGTCACTTTAATGGTACCCTCGCAAGGATTTTTAACCTCTTGCCCATGTTCACTCTTCAGCGCTTTCTGCTGCCCCAACTTTTATTTTAGGCCATCGGGTTCTTTAAATAAAAAGTTTCCATTAACGACTCTTTTTGCCTCATCCCTCCTATCTCCTTCATGTGATTGTTGTTTCTGAGGCTTGGGGAGGGTGTCTGGAGCGACTCGGAGGACGGTCTTCTCGGGTGGATGCAGGAAGGTCTAAGACGGATGGGACAGAGATGTCCCATGAGACTTATCAGGGGTAAAAAACCAGGGTTGTACCGAAGCATTGGCCTGAGGTGGGACCGAAATCCCTCTGAAGCTATTTCTGTAGACTTCTCCCAGCAAGATGTATTCTGTGGGCCCATTGGGGAAGAGGACTTCTCTTGTCTGTGCTAAGATGATCCGAAGAGGCTCCAGGAGACTGTGACTACTTCTGCAAAGACATCTAAACCCCATTTAGCACCCGTCTATCTGCTGCTTTGACCCCGGCTGCCTTCCAGCCTCCTGTAAGCAAAGCACCAAACCCAGCATCCGATTCTGTGTGGTTCAGGGTTCCCCCCGTCCTACTTTGAGTTTCAACAGAAACGGGCCACGACCGGTGGAGGGGGGGAAATGGTTCATTCTTCATCTTCAGCC
Organism: Fulmarus glacialis; assembly: GCF_000690835.1. Taxonomy (NCBI): domain Eukaryota; kingdom Metazoa; phylum Chordata; class Aves; order Procellariiformes; family Procellariidae; genus Fulmarus; species Fulmarus glacialis. The sequence goes on along the minus strand of NW_009234167.1, from coordinate 9,779 downwards.
TTCCCAAACCTCTCTCCTGCGAAATTGCTTCCACTTCCAGGGATCTCAACCCTGCCTTTTGTAGGCTTTCAAAAATGAGTCTGTGATTTAGCCCTGAGATAACTCCTGAGTACATCTAATGGGGCGTTCCAGAAGCCCTGTACCTCTCCTCTCTTGTGTTTCGTGAGCTTTTTCCAGCGCAGAGTGGCTGCTGGCAGGATGAGGAGGGGAGAACAACATGTTCCTGGAATTGTCTCCAACCTGCCCACTCTCCTCTTCCTATGTGAGGCTGCGGGACGAGGGGAAGAGGCTGAATTAAATCTTCAGCCAGTATTTGTGAGGACAGTGCTAACAAAATAGAAACAGTCAGGGAGGCTTTGGCCCTGGAGCTCCAGCTTTGGCTGCAGTTTGATTTTTATGGCAGTTTAAATTGTTTGTAGACTTTTTTTTTTTTTGAATACCCTTTGAACCACGCTTGGAGCCAAGCACTGAACTGGTGCCTTTCTTTACTCCGGTGTCTTGTTTTCCTGCCCAAGGAGGAGCAGGGCTGTGCCTTCCCCCGCCTCCACTGGTATTGGCCCTGCTCCCTGCTGAATTGCTCTCCTCTGGGAAGCTGCCTGTGTCCTGGGAGCTCCCTGGAAATCCTTGGCAGGAGAGGAAATACTGCCCTGCTGATTTTTGCTCTGCCTCAGCTCCGCAACAAACTGCTGAGATGCAGCGTTGGAGTGCTCTGTAGCTGCTACGTGTCCATCACACTGATGGCGCTTGCACGCCGACAATTACAGAGCGTTGGAGGGAGTGGCTGGATGAGCAATAACTCTGCTCAGAACCCAGTTCTTTAATCAAAGTGGCATTAAGATCTTGCTCGGCAACATTTTCTTCCCCCCCCCAAGCCCTTGTCCCTGTCTTGAGCCTTGCTCGCTGCAGCACCGCAGGTTGGCTGATGTGCATCATCCCCAGCAAGTCACCGGTAATTGCAGGACTCGCTCCTGGCCGCGGGGCCTGGTGCCACGTCTCTCAATAGCTAGGTGTGTGTGCACTTTTTACAGCAGGAGGTTAATGGAGAGATTCCACCCACTGCCCTCAAATCCAGTTCCCAAATGCTCACCCTGAAGTCTTCGAAACATGATTACAGCTTGGCCTATCTGTCAGCAGAGTCGGGGACAGAAAGGATGGATTAAAAATTACTGTCTTTGCTCACATGTGCTGACTCAACTCTATAATGAGTAGCAAATGATATATTGATGCGGCATTATGTGAGGACATGCTTGTTGCCACCTTGGCTGAAGGTGACCCAGGATAGAGGTGGAGTAGGTGCTTGCAAAGCATTGCTTTTCTTGCAGCTCTCTGAAGATGAAGGGCTTCCTCTTGATACCTAATTAACATAATTGAATTCCTCTTAAAAGCAACAGACTGACTTATCTGTTCCTAAGAAAGCAGAACTAATGAACTTGAATCGCCTTCGTTAGAGCCCTCTTCAGTTGGGCAACACTACCCATAAATAGGCACAAGGCATCTGCTGTGTTCTTGCATCTGAACTCTGGCAAGCGTGTAGTTTGGGTTGTTGGTGAAAACACTTTCCATGGTAACCTTCTACTTCTCTGATTTTTCCATAAAGCATCAGTAACGAGCCCACTGGTGAACTAAGTCACCTCCTAGGCAAGAGCCGTGCAGAGCTTACTGCGGTGACGAATAGGTAGGTTGAGAAACTCGTGTGGGTGTCTACACGGGTCTGTTTGAGGTCTATCAGATGCTGCCTGCCTGGGGGAAAGTTTGCCCTCTTTCATCCTGTGGAGAGACAGGATCATCGCTTCTCCAAACACCATGACCTCAGCACCCAGCGTGGAGGGGAGCGAGATCGCCGTGCTTGGTTTGCCTACAGCCAGACCAGAGGATCATGATTAAAACACCTGTTTGGTTCCCGTTCAGGACGAACAGGCCATTTTTCTCCAAGCTTTGCCTCTTGCATGTGAGCCACGGCCACGCTGCAGGGAGGTGTGTGCCCCACAGCCCGTCCCACCGGGTGATGTCCCATCCCACCCTCAGGCCAACTGGCTAGTAAAATCAGAGACATTTGTAGGCAGCTTTTCATCAAGCTCTTTTCTGTTGCTGCCACCTTCTCCCAGCTCTGCTGTCCCACTCCTGCTGGTGATCCCAGTTTCCGTGCTGGGAAGCATCAGATGTTGCTTTAGCACCAGCCCGCTGCTGCTCTCTTCTCCTGGCAAGGGAGAAGCACCTTATCATCGGCATGGCTCAGCCTGTGCTCTGCAGGGGAGGGAACTGCCCTCATTGATCTACTGTGTCGGGGCACATGATGGTCTGGTCCTCTGTGCAACAGCTTCTCCCTACTCTAAGGACACATACGGGCTGCGGGGGGGGACACTGTGGCCACACTCAAGCAAAACAGTAGCCAAGCTGTTGGCACCTTGAACACCAGCATGTCTTCTTCACTACAGAGAGAGACCTGCTTGGTCCTGTGCTGCTTGAAATGAGAGGGGGAAAGATGTGATTTGAAGTGAGTCACCCTGGCAGAAGGCAGGAGAGGTGATCTGGCTCTTGCATCAAGCTCCTCTGAGCGGCCAGGAGCGTTCACCGGCTGGGGAGGAGGCTGTGCACCCAAGGACGTGCCGTGGTGCAATGCTGCAGGTGTTTCCTGCATACCTCGCCTTTGAAGTGTGACGGGACTTGTATGAGCTCCGAGCCTGACCAGCTGACGTGGTGCAACACCTCCGAGGGAGATAGGAGCTCTCCTTCTGCTCGTCACGAACTTAATTAGATGATACTTATTTCTGGAACTGGAAAAGTCTCTTAGTGATGCTTGTCAGAGGTGCTGGTTGAATGGTAAATAAGTTTAGCAATATTGGGACCAGCTGTTCCAGAAGATATCAAATTGAAAACCAAATTGGTTGTCAAGTAAAACAGAAAAATATCAGGAGGGAGACATGTGCAAGTCTCTGAGAGGGGTTAGAAGCAATACAGAGCCAAAACAATGTGCAGAAATGTCTTGACAGCAGCAAGATTCAGGCCTGGAGGAGTGGAGCTGCTGGTGTGAGGGAGGAGAAATCAAGTTTCTCCTTTCCAGCTTGACAGAAGCGATTCCCCTTTCTGCTGCAGGGGCCAGCCCTCTCTTTTTTCGGCTGACTTTGATCCTCCTTTCAGTGATGCCTTACTCCGGCTGGCTGTGGGTGGGCAGGAACGTGGTGTGACGGTCTGGGTGCTGGAGCAAAGAAGGCGTCTTCTCCAGACAATCTTTTCTCCACCACCCGTCTTTGTCTCAGAGCTTCACTGAGAGTCATTCAGGGACAGACCCTACAAGTAACTGTGAGCCCTCTCCCCCTCCTTGTCCTCCTCCTCATCCTCCTCCTTGTCCTCCTCATCCTCCTTCTCCTCCTCTTCCTCTTCCTCCCATACCAATAGCAAGATGCATAGTGGCAGTGAAAACAAAACAACCCTGTGAAGTTCATTTTGGGGTGTCACGTCCACCTATCTCAGCATCACCCAAATGCCTTGATCTTGCCCCAAGCAGCATTTGGGAATCTCTGGCCAAGACTGGGCAGAAAATATGGAACAGGGCTACATATAACTGCTCCCTTGTGTCCCTCCTCGGCGGTTCTCCCGGGCTGCGAGCCAGAGCTGAGCGTGGGTGGCAGGGATGCCCATGGCAGGCTGGGAGCACACCAGCCACTGGCATGTACTGGCACCAGTACGTGCTCGTTGCTGCAGCCAGCACCTGACTGCTGGCTCACGTTGCGATGGGGCAGCGCGTTGTGTAGCTGGGCTGAGGCCGAGCAGCAGTTTCTGAGGGAAGACACTCCTCTTGGCCCTCTGGGGTGGGAGCATCCACGGAGGTATCCAGCTAGATCTAAGTGGGAGCAGGGGGGAGAGGGAAGACGAAAGAATGGGTAATTTTCAATAGTCATCTCACCTAGTTTAAAGAAATACGTCTCATATTTTATTTTTTTCCCTGTTCCCTGCAGGGGAGGAGACGCAAAACTTCCAAACACAATAATCTGGAGGAAGCTGCGGCAAGCAGCCTGTGCATGCGTGGGGATTCGCAAAGCCTCAAAGGGGCCCAGCTCGCAGGAGAGGTTTTGGAGAGACAGTCAGGCAGTTCCTAGGATGGTCGAGTCTGCCTGTTCGTGGCCATGGAGCGCAGTAATGAGAGCACGGCTAGTGGCTGCTGCCGAGGGGGGGCTGCGGAGGGCTGGCTTAGCTGGGGCCTCCTCATGGCGTTTGCCTCCTTCCCCCAGCTGAAGCGTGTTGAGCTGAGGCTGCTGTAGGGAACGGGTGCTATATAACCCGGTTCACAGCCTTGCTCTGTGGTGGTGATCGTGCATGCTGCTGTGAGCCTTTCCAGAAGGTTTGTGGGTGACCCCTTGGTCCTTGCATGGAGTTAACTGGCCCTGAACTGTGGACAGTGATGGGCTGCTCCTGTGTTTGAGGTCTCCAGCCTGCAAAGCCTCACCCCTCTGCTCTCTGTGTGCAGGCTGCCAGGGCAAGGATGAGGCTGCCAAGAGCGCTGAGAGGGAGAAGAGAGGAGAGGAGTGTCGGCTTGTGCTTGCAGCAGAGCTGACTCAGGGCTTTCTCCCCAGGGCTGGGTGCTGACTCAGCTGCTTTGCCTTTTACTGGCTTCTCTGAAAACCAGGGGCATCTCCTGGGGCTCAGAGGCCACAGTACTGCAGCAGGAGTGAGTGGTGGTTGGTTTTGAGAGAGTCACATCTTGGACGTTTTGGGGCAACGGCTGAGAAGTTCCGTAAAAGCTTCAAGGTTGCTTCTGGGTGTGCGTTTTGCGCTCTTGCTGGGGAGCATGTGCTGTCCAGCCTGGACTAATTACTGGGGCAAGTGTGTGTTGCAGCAATGCCGCTTTTGCTGCTATGACCCCCCCCTGCGTTGGGGGGGTGAGTCGGGGCACAGAGGCTCTTCCTCTGGCTGGCAGAGTCTCACCGGAGTGTTTTTTCTTGGTATTACTCATGCATATGTCAGAACAAAACTACTATGGAGGAGGCTGAGTGAGGCGGTGATGAGCTTCTGGATTGAAAAACACACCGTGGAGGTCTTGTCTCCTGCTGGGAGTGGGGCCATGGTGGGCTTACAGCATCTGGGATGCCTGAGCTTTGGCTATGCCCTCTGCAGCCGGTGGCCACGTAGTTTTAAGCGCTGAGCTGGGATGTGTGGAACATCTTGTGCACATAATGAGGATCTGCTTGTGCGTCTAATCTACTGGAGGGATCTCCCAGAAATAGCAGTGCGTGGGGTGCTGGGTGAGGCTCCCTGCTCCGTCTCCATTGCAGCAGGTCGCACCTCCGGGACCCACAGCAGAGCGTTGCTTGCGGGCAGCGGCGTGTGCCGGGGAGCGCAGAGCCGGTTCTCCTGCCCCACGGCCCTCGCCCTGCAGCGTTAGAGAGTTGGGGGTGCGGAAGTGGGGATCCCCCTTGGTGCTGCTGCCTCTCGCGTGGCTCCCGGAGAGACCTGCTTTGGGAAGGAGATTATTTCGTAGCCTGGAGCCTGGGATGATGTGGGACCCCCCTCCAGCCAAAGGGATGGGTGACCCCAGCAGCTTTGCTGCCAACTCCAGGTTGCCCTGAAAGGTTGATGGGTCCTTCCTGATGCCTCCATCAGACCCATGGGTCTTCTCTGAGTGGGAGCCTGGAGCCACAAGGCTGAATCCTGCTTGGTCCTGACCTCTCCTTCGATAAATGTGTTTATCAAACGTGTTGAAATGAGCTGAGGGGGAAGGGTTTTATGCCAAGCTTGAAGGAGCGGCCTGCCGCCACGTGCAGTGGTGAGGACGTTATTGCCCTGCATGGAAACCTGCTGAAATTCCTTATTAAATGGAGAGAGATGGGGAAGGAGTGAATGAAGCAGCATGGGTGGGTGCGGGGAGCCGGGACAAGTGCCCATCCAGGACCATGGTGGTTGTGGAGGGGTTGCCCCATCACCAACCGGTTTCTCTGGTTCCTTTGGGAAGGGCCAAATCCAGTCGGAGTCAGACTGGTTTGTGCAGAGGCTTTATTTGCCTGGAGAGGAAAAAATAATAATAAAAAAAAAAAAAAAAATCAGTTCAGTTGCCTCAGCCCAGAGTTGTGTTTTTAAAAGGAGTGGGGTGGGGGGGTCTTGGGCACCCCCCACGCTGCTCTTGTGCTGTCGCCATGCTGGAGCCTGCCCTGGAGCTGATTTACACTGTGGTTTTTAGAGAGGACAAACAGGGACTCGAATGAGATGCAAACAAACACATCTTTCATTATGATCCATATTGTGGAGTTACTTGGAGACGTGTCAATGCTTCGCACGGGAGCCGCTCGTCAGATGGAGACGACAGTACGCCGGTCGTATGGTTTGCCTGTGCATCGTCAGCTGCTGGAAGGATGAAATTCAGGCACAGACATGTCCCAGCGACAGCTTTCAGCATGGGCACGAGATCCTCACACAGGGCTCCGGCTGCTGCCAGATGGCTGGGGCAGTTAAGCCGAGCTTGCCTTGCCCTTGGGCTTTTTCCTTCTGACTACGCAGTGTTACCACTCTTCCTCGGGTCATTCTTAGGATTTCTCTGGAATAAGCAGACTATTCGCCTATTACTGTGCACAAATGCAAGAAGACTGTGTATTAAAAATCAGCCGGCGGAAAAAAAAGCTTCCAAAATCCACGCCAAATGCTGCTACCCTGAAACAGTTTTCTGTAATCCTTCAGGGAATGTTTTAATCTGTGGCTGCTTTTTGCTAGTAACACAGTGCTGAATTTTTGTCAGTATTTGGGGGGGACAGGGACATCCCAGCCCTGAATGCTGGTGGATACTGGGGTGCTGGGTATGAGTGATGGATTTTTGGACAAGACCTGGGCTGGTGACCCTGGCTCAAGCACTGACTAACTTCAGACAGTGAGTGCCACAGTCAATGGGGATGTGTTCCTGGCTGGGCTCCTCTAGTTCAGTTGCCCCTTTCCACTGGGAGGAGACCAAGTGCCTCCTGCTGACTCATGGATGCAAATGCCTCCTTCTGACAAGGGTGTAAACACTGCAGGAGTGGCTCCTGGAGGTGAGAGGATCTGGTACGGGTATTAATTGTGCTTGAGAGACCTTTAAAAGTAGCTAAACCTGAAGCTAAACCTTGGCCTTTATTTTACTTAGGTTTTTTTCCACTGTTTCTGAAGACCTTCAGAAGGGATGGGTTCAGCCCATGAATCAGGCCAGCCATGTCTGCCCACCTTTGCAGGGTTGTTTTGGCTCGCTGCCTTATCTCCCTTGTGATAGCACATGCCCTTTGCTTCCCCCTTCATGACACAGGGCCTCTGCGAGCAGGGAATGGGCGATGATGTTAAGCAAGCCCCGTGTAAGCAGCCTGGTTTTGGGGAACTGCTGCAGAGGCAGCAGAAGTGAAGCTGGGTGGAAAAACCCTTCTACGCTTGTTGTTGAACTTCCAAAACCAATATAGCCTTAGCTTAGCATCCAAAATTAAACTAGCATTTCCCTCAAAGCCATAGGTATCAGAATATGTGAAATTTGGAAATATCAGGGGACAAATTTTATCTGCTGTGACATTGTTTACTGGCTATGGAGGTGGTCAGCGACTGCCATGATTTGCAGGGCTGATGGGCACTGGCAGCTCTCGCTTGGGCTGCGCCGCTGCGTCGGGCAGCACTCCCTGTTGTCGGTTCTTCCGACAAGGCGTTTCCCTTCTTTCCAGGTCTACAGGCTGGGATTAGTCTGTCGTGGGTGTGGAAGGGTGCACGTGAGCTGAGGTGCCCTTCCCGGGCTCCCCGCGGGTGCTTACCTAAAGCCTTTTGGGATTCCCTTTGCCTCATTTGCCCTGGTTTGCAGGATGACTTGGCCGTTCTTGGCAGACGAGGCTGGGCTGGGGATGAGCACAACTAGGTGTTTCATTTTTGCTTATGGGACCCCCGTGGGTCAGGTAACCTGATTCAAAGGCACCATGAGGTCTCTGTGTTGTGGCATCCCGCAGCCTTCACACTGCGGATGCTCTTCATGACGGGGTGAGTACATCCTTGTCCCCATGTGAGCTGCAGCTGCCCTTGATACGCCCTGGCTGGAGCCTCCTGGACATGCTGGAGAACTCTCCTGGTTTCCATGAGCTACAAAAAGAAAACAAAGTCAGAAAAATCCAGGCTTTCCAACACTCATTCAGAGGTAAGCAATGACACAAGTGGAGCACGGACACACCATTGCCCTGAGAGCATTGCTCTCCGCACCCAATCCAACTGGCTCCTTCTCTCGGGGACACCATGGACCAGCATAGGGATGCTGATGGCCCCTGCTCTGGTCTGACGTATGACGTGGGTCTGCTTAAACCCTGGGGCTTTAAGCATATGGCCTGTCTTTATTGTCCATGGGGTGCTGATTCTGCTTGTAGCTATGGGGAGCTGCGAAGGACCGGGCTGGTGGGGAGCAGAGCCCGCAGCTCCTTAATGCTGTCCGGGCTGGGGAAGGCTGAGAATCGGTCTGGGGCAGTATGATGGCAGTAACTTGTCGATACGTGGGCTAGCATGTACCAAAGTCTGATGCTCAACCACAAAATGGAGCCTGGGCTGCCCCGGGATGGCCCCTGAGCCGGAGAGACTTGCCCTGCTCACGTCCCCGTGTAAATCATGCGCGTTGCAAACTGTTGCTGTTGTTTAGATGGATGTGAGATAGTTCAGCCTGAAGCCGAGTTCAGCGCTCAGCTCTGTAAGTTTAACGCATACAAATGCTGCTGAAGAGTTAATGGGAAACAGAGTGTGGAGGAAAATAAAGAAAGACCTTTTGAGGTCTCAGCTGCTCAGAGTAATATTTGGGTTTGGTGACTCTCCGTATCTTAGAGATGGGAATGCAGCAAAGCTCTTTGAGTCCAGAGTATACATGGAGCCCGACAAGATTGTGGGCTAATATCAACAAACCTTTTGGAAAAGCAGATCCTGTCTGCTCTAGCAAAGCCACAGTGTTATTTTTCTTTCAACAAATGTATTGAGACAATAATAATGCTGTGCAGATTGGTCGTCCCTGGCCTACATGATTTATTAGGAAACAGAAACAATTGCAGTTGCTAAAAAAAAAAGTGAGCTTTGGACATGGATTTTTTTTTTCTTGTCTTTTTATTTTCTTTTTTCCCCCTTGAATTCCTCATGAACTAAAAAAAGGCCACCTAGTCTGGTCCCAGGAGAGGGGTTGCCTCCCTGCTTGCATTTCTTACTGGACCACCAACCCTGGGCTTACTGCTTAAATACTTCAGTACTGGGGAGGAGGAGAGGAGTGAAACAGTGCTGGGGGGAGAGGTTGGGAGAAGGTGATACAGTCACAGAATAACATTCCCAGGCAGAGAAACAGAGCAGGTCTGGAGGAGGAGACCTGCAATCTGTTTCTAGCTGTTGGTGACTCGGGGACAAGTTGCTTCCTCTCTCTGAGCCTCCCTTCCCCTCTATTTATCCTGTTTATTTAGTGCAAAAGCTATTGAGAGCGGTGCTGCTGGCTGTGTGCGTGCTGCACCGGGCGCCGAGGGGTCCTCAGCCCAGCATGTACCTGCAGGTGCAATTAAAGCACAAGAGCTGATTGCAATTGCATGTTGCACTCTGCGCTCGCCGGTGCTGGTGGCATGCAGCTCCTGCCCCTCGGCTCGAGCAGGGGATGGTTTCCCTTTACAGCAGTTTTATTTGTTGCCTCCTCAGTCAGTAAAACCCCTGGGGAAGAGGCAGGGCAGGCGGGTGGCTCCACCATGCCGGTTGCTTTCCCCATGCTGCTCAGAAGTTGCAAAAGCCGTGAGCTATTTGATTCACAGAGCGGAACATCACAATATTTCTGGTGGGCGCCCTAGGCA
>NW_009234166.1:0-6715 GCF_000690835.1 Fulmarus glacialis | reverse complement strand
GAGCCCCGCCAACTCATACGCGAGAATCCAAATGTACTAATTAAGCACCTCTTCCAGCCTGACATTGTGAGATTGATATGAGCTATTTCTATGAATCAGAACACAATAGGAATCTGATTAAAGTTAAAAGAAAAACCAAAAAAACCCCACCCAACTTAGACTCTATAAATAATAAGTTAAATATATATGTCTGTTTTAGAACAGGTTTCACTTTATTCTTTATGGTTTGAATCTCTTATACAAAGAATTATAACAGATCTTATTTATCAGTTTATATTTGACAGCATTTATTCTCACAATTCTTTGTATTCTTTTCCTCCAGATGGAATTTAGGGTTGTGATTTACTGTCAAATTCATTACTTAGTATTTTGTGCTTTGTAGTGTAATGATGTAAAATTTACATCAAAACATTTATTATGTTGACTGCACTGTATTTTCATCAGTATTACATATTTCAAACTATTTTTAAGTATGTACGAATGTTGTATGTAAAACCTTTAATAAATATTCTTTTGTGCTTTCTTATTTGACAAGGGTTTCTTATGAAATCTTCCATGTAAGTGACTGAAAGTGATTTTAAGGAAGAAGTGTTTTATTTATACTCATAAAAGAGTAACACTTCATTTGTCTTATTTTTAAATTAATTATATTTTCCAGTCCACCTACTTTTGGAATAAGAAGAAAGACTTTTGAGCAGTATACTTCCTTTTTTTTTCTTTTTCTTATTTAGCTTTACTTTTGGGCTACCCTACCGAGTTCTGGTTATAGTGTAACACGTATTTTCTAAACCATGTGAATAAATTATACATCGAACTAAAATGTCATATTTGATTAAAAAAGAACTTATTCAGACATTATGACTTGTACCCCTTAGTGTGCAAGTAAAGGTTGGAACCACCATTGTGTTTGCTTTTAACTAAAGATGCAGAATATGGTCTTTAATTAAACTCTGTTAGGATAGTTTAGCATTAACAACCTATCGAGACACAGTTACCCAATGATATTTCACAGAAGTGAACCAGGATACTCCCTTATATGAAAAAGGAGGCTCTGGAGAATGTTGCAGTGGGAAAGCTTGATGATTCATGACTGCCATTAAGATATACCCATCATCTGTATATAGTCCATCTTTATAGGATTCTTCTAGTTGACCTTGAAGACCTATTCAACCCACCTGGATATATTCTCAAACAAATCTGTATGTGACATAAAGGTAATACATTTCCAGATAATAGCAACAGAATGGATTCCCTAGCAGACAGGCAGGAGCGAGCTTGGGAGATAATTCAGCAGCCTCTATACATCACAATTAATTTATCACATCCTAGCGGTCCCTTTTCTTGATAAAAACCTGACAGCTTAGAAATGGTTTACTGCTTTATCTCATTCTTAGAGTTTTCTATTTGTGCCACAGAATTTATTTACCCACATACACCTCAGATCTGACTAGGCTAATGAATACCCCAAACCTCTTACAATACACAAAGCCCTCACATTATGTCCCAACTGACTTTACAGATGAAAAAACCTTAAAACTGTATTCATGGATACTTGGATGTACAGTAGTCCTATTTGTGAAAATCCCAGTTCTATCTCCTCTTTTTGACAACTAATCTTACCCTTCCAGGGTTATGATTCTCGGAAAATGTGGAATGGAAAGAAAATAATTCTTTCCCCCACAGAAAATTCACTGCATTACTGCAGTCAGGGTATTCCGAAAAACAAGCCTATGTGGTACACACTCCAGAGGAACAACTGCCGAGGTTTTGACAACCACTTTAGCCATTTTACCTCTCCTCTTCTGTGTAGCCTGGGTGGTAAAAGGTGCACGAAACTGAGCACAGCAGAGCAGAAGACTCAGCAGGGATAAGAAAACTCCCTTTACAATGATTGTGAAGCTACAAGAGAGGCCTATTGTACCCATAAATGTACAACACTGTGCAGACTTTAATATTAGCTTGTTTTGAACCCAAAGACAAGCACACTATTATAACATAACTGTACAACCTAGTAAAACCAGTATTGCCATGCTAGCAACAGACCTTATGCTATCTGTGCTTTATGCTAATTGTGCAAGGCCCCAGTCCTAGACTTTTAGGCTTCTTACCAACTTGTTATAAGAAACTGCTGTAGGAGGGAGACCTTGATGCCAAGCTTTTCTTATTAAGATGTACATTTTAAGCCTGGGTTAACAGCAAAGGCCTTGAAAATATGAGCACAGGTTGCAAGCAGACACCTGAGCATTACAACTTGCTGATGATCAGCTATTAGATACTGAAAAAGCACAGCCATAAGAGGTGGGGGAAAAAAACTACATCTAGTTTTTTTCAAAAAAGCAGCAGCAACTAAGCAATGGAAATGAAACAGCCCACATCAGAATGAGGCATCTGTTGTGATCTGGGAAAATGATTCCTTTTGCCCCTGCTCCCAGTATTGTGCAGCACATAGCCCAGGTGGAGGCCAAAGGCTGGGAACACTCCAGAAAGTCAAACATCTTACAAAGGGACAAGATCCCGAATTTGAGAGGGTGAGTGGAGCTGAGCAGCCATCTATGCACTTACTGACTTCAATTCTCGCTTATCCTATTGACGTGCTTGTGAACCTGATCATCTTGACCTCGGCAACTAAGGCCATCAAGGGCTATAGCCGTGAGTGTTAACGATCACCTTGACCTCAGAAACTAAGACCATCAAGGGCTGTCGCCATCAATGCTTACAATGTGGGACTAGCCCCAAGGGGTTGCAGGATTTGATGGTAAGGGCTGACTGCTTTGATTACATAGTGATAATGACTAAAAATGAGTAAGAACTATTAGCGTAGAGTATGTTGTTAAGGAATTTCAGTCTTCCAAAGGTTTATTTTAGAGTTCAAAACTAATTTGCAGTCTTCTAATCATTCCCATCATAGAGAACTCTAATTCCCTAGCTAATGTGTATATATACATGTACGTGTATACATACATACATATCCAACTACAACAGTTTAATCTCCATGAACTACCGTCAAAATGAAATCTTTCAATGTTCTAACTCAGTGAACTGTAGATAGCTGGGCATATTTGATCACAGAACTGTAAGGCTATCTTATCTTTGAAAATTTGAGCCCAGGAAACCTTAATATTTAAATATAATGTTTAGCTCAGCCATTCCCAAGCGTGGCAAAGTGGGACTTAATGGGAAACTGCCCAATAAACTCTTTCTTTTACTTGGGTGTATTTTCATTTTATCTGTCGAGGGATCACAAATCATTCTGTATTTGTGAACTAGCACTCTGAATTAATCAATTTCCTTTGAATGGACAAGTAATGACTGCTTTTGAGAAAATGCATTATAGTTTTGTCTGGGTTTGCATAAATTTGCATGGCATTTTCATATATACATTTGTGTTGTGTATTTTAAGATATTCTGTAAAGATTTTATTTAATATTGCTTAGATTTGCAGTAAGACTTTATCAGTAGTCAGAAATTCATTAATTTCATTGACCTCACTGCATAGCAGTCCAGCATCAGGAAAAGGCACCTACACTTTAGAGGTAATTCAAATATTAGAATTACATTCCTCATACTCATCTGTCATTGTTTATTATCACCTCTGTATCTGTAGTGTTTTGTGAAATGCCCCTTGCCATCCAGATGTTCACTAGGCTGAATGCTTAAGAAATAATGAACTGCTTTAAAAATACTTTGGGGATTGATTTATTGTAATATTCACACAAAATGGGAACAGAGGAGAGGAAGAAAGGAAATGAAGTTATTAACTATGTGCACTACAGAGGCGAAAGCTCTTATTTTCATCATCTAATTGTTGCTTCCACACCAACAAGAAAGGGTTTTAAACTAGATTTACACAAAGGTACATTTCTGACTAGATAAAGCTTTGGTCTTTCAGATATTTTATGCTTTTCTATCATGCTAAGTAGTCCCGTGTTGATGGGTGTGGCATGCTTAGGCTGGGATTTGGACATCTCTCTTGTATAGATGGGTGAAGAATTACTTAAACGCCTGTGAAGTAGATATTGGAATCTTTGGTAGTCTTCCTAAATTTGCTTAATTCCCTGTATAGCCAAAGGAGAGGCAGTAATTTCATTCTAAATTAAAAATTTAAAACAGGTCAGATGACCAGCACCCTTCATGAGCCTATTTCTCTGTATTGGAAGCATTATGTTGATTAAAACAGATATCTATGCTGCAAGTAATTTTGTCCAAATGCAGGTGAAATGATTGTTACCCCACCTGTCCACATAAGTACACCTTACCAATGCTAAGTCTGTCACATAACTTACAATCTATTTCTCCTTTTTTGCACATTGCAGAGTTGATGCTTCCCAGCACTATATAACCTACAATGTTTCTGCTGGCTTTTTCTGCATTTTGCTGCTCTCCAGCCTTCAGTTACTGACTTAGATGAAATATTTAATCTGCTGTGACACATATTGGACAGGCAAAATGGAACTAGTGGTTTGATTCACATCATTTGTATATTTTTCAAATATAATATTTGTATATATTAATGAAAAATTAGGCCTGTGAAAACTGATATGGAAGCTGGAGAGAACTCCATTAATGCAGGAGTACAGGAGAGTAGAGCACAAAAAAGCACTTTGAAATCAAGCTGATTTGTTCCTGATAAATCTTTTGTTGTGACAAGGGGCCATTTTGAAGTCATCTGGCATGTAATTCTGATTGTCAAGGACTTTAGATAGACAAACTGCAAAAAAAAAAATAATAGGCTCATTTTTTGCATATGTGTATCTGTGTTTATTTCCTCAGGAAATGGTACGGCCATCTTGTACACATTCACTGTTACCTCTGAAGATTGCTAGGCACTGGAAGAATTGGGAGCCTGAATAAAAGTCCTAAAAAACCAGCATGTCAAATTTCTTCCACTTACATTATGATTAAAATCCAACAGAAACAGAATGTTCTCTGAGGTGTCAGCATGACTAAGGAAGAAAAAATGCCGTTGGGAAGAAAAGTTAACATGAAACAGCACACTGCTTTTACAGGTTCTGTTAAAGAACAGAACTAGGTAAACGAAGACAAAGCTCTGAATCAACCATGAGATCCTAGATGAAAAGGGAGTGGAAAACCAAAATGCTGATCTTTCCAATGCCAAAAAAATGAAGGCTTCTAACCAATAAAGTAGGATCTTGCCTACACATGGACCTTTGGGTGCTCTCTACAGATAATTGGATCTGGCTGCCTTAGAACTGGCAGGTGAGCCACCAACTTTCCTGTCCAACGTGTGGTAGTCAGGACTGTGAGGAAACATTTTATTTGCTGCAGTATTCACCCTTGGACCTTTCTTGTGGAGCTTAAAGTGTACTCCCTTCCTTTTCAAATGAATCAAAGGTCACTCTTTTAAAACCTGATCTGAAATGTCACAGCTGCCTTTTCCACAGGTGTTATAGAACTCGGACAAGATGGGCAGAGCAGCATGGATTCCCTCTGCTCTCTAAGATATTTTTAGTCCACTTTTCTTTCCTCCTCACTGACTGATCCCTTCACCAGGCTACCTGGCTCAGGAGCATTTTTCTCTTTCCTCTGAAACTGAGACACTACTTGAAAACATGATTTGGGACAGAGAAGAAAGCATGAGGGAACATTATCCTCTGACTCAGGTGCTTCCCCTGAAAGAGAGGTGTGGGTTATTTGAAGGGTTCAGAGACATTTTATGATAATAGAATCATAGAATCATTAAGGTTGGAAAAGACCTCTAAGATCATCGAGTCCAACCGTCAACCCAACACTACCATGCCCACTAAACCATGTCCCTAAGCGCCTCATCTACATGCAGGCACCATGTAGTAATGGCACAGCCAGTAAGTCTAATCTGGGCAACTCTGGGCATATGCAGAAGCAGGCTACGGTTTCTTGTGAAATGTAATGTTCAAAAATAGACAATAGTATAGTTTTTAAGCATCTCTAGGGTTAAGCAGATGCTGCTTAGCAGTTCTCAGGATCACTAGGGGCCTAAATTCTGCCAAGTCTTTCTTAAGGCACATAAGTACTTTTTTGGATCTGGCCCTTAGCTTCATCCAGATTTCTTTCAAAACTGATTTATTTATAGCTGTCCATTATGAAATACTGCATAAACATCAAGTCACTCGGATAGGCATATGCTACATATTTTCCCACTTTGACTTGGGGAGGAGAGAGTAACACAAAATTCACAAGTTTATAAAACTTGCAGACAAAGTAGAACTCTCAATGGGTTTTTTCTTCCATACACTTCAAAAGTCTAATTTGAGAGAATTACTCTGTTGCCCGTTTCTAGGAAATTCTTCCAGGGAATTAATTTTTGAATGTTAAAGAAATTAGGTTTATATAAATTTTAAAAATACTGAGCTTAAAAATAGTCATATATATTCAGACCTGTAATGTGGAAATATAGGTTGTTGTTGCTTTGTTACCTTTTTTTCTAATAAAGTCTTTGATTTTGCCAGTTCAAATATCCCTTGCAGTATTTGTACCCAGAAAGGAGCAATATTATACCAGTTAGACAGAATGTTCAGAATGGAAAGTGAGTAGTTTATTTTCAGTACCCATACTTAACCAGTCTAGACAAGTGGTCTGTGCGGTGGGTGGGGAACTGGCTGACAGGCCGCACCCAGAGGATGGTGGTAAATCGCTCCTTTTCAAACTGGCAACCTATCACAGCTGGGGTCCCCCAGGATATGGAGCCTAACACTGTTTAATATCTTCATAAGTGATC
>NW_009234165.1:523-1465 GCF_000690835.1 Fulmarus glacialis | reverse complement strand
AGGTCCGAGCGGAGGGTTTGCAGCCGGTGCTGAGCTCTCGGGCAGGGCACCGGACACCGAATCTGCTGCTCCAATTCAGCCGAAACCGAAGCGCCGCGGGGTCTTGCACGTATTTTCCTTCCCAGCGACGCTGCAGGCAGGAAAAATACCCGGGGAAAGGCTCTTTCCGCGCGGCCAAAAATATTTCGGCAAATTTTGCGGCTTTATTTTAGCTTCGTTACGACGCTCCCGGCGTGAGCGGGGAGGTTGCAGGGGGGATGCTGCAGCAGCTGGCTCGGTCGCAGGAGAAACTGCTGGGGACGTCCCGCACTCGTGGGGGCCAGATCGCTGGGGACGTCCCGCACTCGTGGTGGCCAGATCCAGCGCATCTCGCAGCGTTTTTTGAACCTCACTTTTTCCTGCTGTTTTATTTTTAGTGTGGATTTACAGGCTGGAAGGGTCACAGGGGGAGTGGATTTTACAGGTCTCGCTTGCTCCCTTGCAGGGAGTGAACTTTATATTAATATATAATTAATATTGTATTAATATCAAGGGGATGCACCCGAAGTGCCTCCAGTCTGTGAATTAACCTGCGGGTGTTTCTCCTTCTCCCCAGGTTGGTGGAGCAGAGCAGACCATCATGAAGCACCCCAAGACCCCACGTCCCTAAACGCCCATCATCGCAGGGAGGACCCTCTGGAAACCACACGGGGGAAAAAAAAAAAAAATGAGGCTCTTCCGGAGACGCTACAGCCCCTTGAAGGTGGCTTTGGTGGGCGCTGTCTTCGTCATCTTCCTCTTCATCCTGCAGAAGGACGTGGGGAACAAGGACCAGAGCGAGGAACCCTGGTTGAAGAACATCGTCCAGGGGAAGGACCAAGTCCTCGACCTGATGCTGGGGGCGGTCAACAACATCCGAGACTCGATGCCAAAGCTGCAGATCGGAGCTCCGGTTCGGCAGGA
>NW_009234165.1:0-350 GCF_000690835.1 Fulmarus glacialis | reverse complement strand
CGCCTTCGCCAGCGCCCGCATCTCCCTGCAGCGAGCGCTGGGACCCGACAGCCGCCCGCCGGAGTAAGGACCGTCGCCCAGAGCCGTGCGGGTCCGTTTGCTGCTGGGAGGGGGCAAGTTTAAGGGGAAATAAAAGCGGATGGGGAACGGGATGGCACTGAGCATTGGCAGAGGATCGAACAGAGGGAGGGCTGTAAAAATACATACAGGGGTTTTTTTTTTTCCCCCCTAATTTTTGTCCTCTTGGGGTTGGTTTTTAACAGCAATGGGCAAAAGCCAGTGGCAACTCTTTGTGTCTCCATGGACCGGCTCCTGGCCGGGTGGCTCCGGCATCTCCCCCCCTTTCCCTC
>NW_009234164.1:0-26535 GCF_000690835.1 Fulmarus glacialis | reverse complement strand
GCTCTAACTCGCGGCCAGGAGGATGTATTTCTTGGCGTGGGGTTCGTTGGGGTGGTTTAAACCACTTCAGGAGAAGTGGTCTTACGGACGCACTTGAAACCAGTGAGGTACACGCTTCCAGCGCAGAAGCGATACGAAAAATCTGGCCATGTTTCAAGTTGGACACTTAAAAGTCAGGTGTAGTTTTAGCTTTAATTATTTTTTTTTCTGGGCCTCGGTTGCCCATATCTAAAATTTAAATTATGTTGCTTCTTCACGTCATATGGTTACTGTAAAACCAAGCTATAAATGTTTTTACAGATAATTCCATATTGGGCACCACTAAAAAAAGCATATAAGGAAGTTAAATTCAACTTCAGAGCAGGTGAATAAGGGACAGTAAATAAATAAAGTATGTGGCCACAAATTAGATCAGGAAGAAACAACAAAACATTGAGTAATCCTGATGTTGAGCAATATCTGTGCTGACTCACTAAGCACCGTCTACTCTGTACACTGAATAAAGCAGATCGTGTAGGTTGAAAAAAATATGTGATCACAAAACTGAAAAATACATCATAATGCGTGAATACAAATGATTGTCTACGCATTTCTTAGTGTTTCAGTGCTTGACTTTACAATCATTGTTTCTTAACAGAAGGTTTTTTCCCTGGAATGTGTAGTGTATAGTATTAGTTTAGAAATATACCATATTACATACCATAAACATAATACAAGTTCAAAGAGCCCAGAAAATTGAATTAAACCTTCTTTTGTTGCTGTTGATGAAATTAACACAGAGGCTTCCAAGCACATAAAACTGAAAAATACATTTGGAGGGATCTTAGGCCTAAGAAGAACATGCTGAACAGAGTAGTTCCAGCTATGACTAAGAAAACACTCCCCAAAATCTCAAATAATACATTATGGAAGGATCATGAGTATTTAACGTTGACGATCATAAGGAGTTGTTTAGAGTTCACAGGGAAAGTCCTACTTAAAAATAAAAGCACAATACCTAAATTATATAAAGTGATGAAGTCTCTAAAGCAACTGCTTGGCCATACACTGAGCTCTGCCAGCAGGAAATGCATTCAGGACGGGGACTGAGTTTTCGAGCTATAGGAGCCATTCAAGAAATGCCTGGAACTGATCAAGGACAGATTTCACCAGAAAGGAAGAGATCAAACTATGATACAATTCATATGTGGATACAGATTCAGGGAGCAATAACAAACATGCTACTGGAAATGCTACTGGAAACAGTTTCCAATCAGTACTACTGGAAACAGTAGTAAAAATTCCCAGCATTTAAACAAAATTAAAACGCAAGGCAGCATTGCATGAAATACTTGAATCATATTTCTGAAACATTTATTTCAAAAAAGATTCAATTTTTTGCACATTGCCTCCAAAAGGAGGTTGCTTACCAGTAGGTAGCGTTCTTCAGAGTATGTTGTCTGTCAGTGTACTCACACCGCCAGTGTGCAAATGGCACAAGCATTCAAACTTAGAGGTGTTTCTTAGGTTTTAAATGCCTGTAGAGCAAGTGTATGTAGGGTAATATATAGGAATGTGTAAGACAGTATGTTCACATACTCTTCACTTCTCTCAGCTGCACAATCTGCTAATATGCAAGGACTCTAAGGGAGTACAGACAGCGGGTGGATGTCTAGAGCTCCATTTCTTACAAGTAATTCTTTTCTAGTGAGTGCTTGCCAGATGCTCTCATCCATATTCTGACAGTGAGCTGTGCTTCACTTCTAGCTTATGTTGGTATTTTCAAGTGATCAACAGCTTTAGGGTTTTCTGTCAAATGCAACAACACATCACTGGCTTGATACCTGATAAAGATGTGTAAATAATGGAGGTACCTAGGAGGAGGTAGGCTTTAACAAGTCTGCAGGAGATAGACGGGGCTCTGACAGAGAGCTCAGCAACAGCAGATTCACCTTAGCAGTCTTGGAACAGATCCTTGACAAGCCCTTTTTCTGGGTAGGTAGGCGGTTTCTAGGGGGAGGAGAGCGCTGTGCTTTTGGGTCTTTAGACAAGCAACAAAACCAGCTGTTGAAATAATGAAAAGAGCCACAGTTGCTGGCTGGTCTAATAATAGCCTAGGCCAGACAGAGTAATTTGCGATAATTTGGCTCAGATTGGAACACACACAAAAACCGACTTCTGCTGGGTTGCCGGGCCCAGAGGAAGAAGGAAACAAAGAGGAGGGGCTATGAATTGGACCCAACCATTTCAAGTGCAACAGGAATTAAAGCCATGTGGGAAATTCTCGCCATAAAGTCAAGGAATGAAGCTCCTTTTTTAACTTTTCAGCAAATACGCTGATAGAAATTATGAAAAAGAAATAAAAGGGGAAGAAAAACTACATGTAGAAGCAAGTTGCGAAAGTTTTATTTAAAAAACAAAAACAAAACCAAAAAATAAGCACAGCACTTGGTGTAGTCTCAGGTAGTTGAGAGGAACACATCAGCATGTGGCATATGCTGCTCTAAAGCCCTTCATGAAGTGCAACGTATTTGTGTCTTACAAGCAGGGTGAAGGAAAAATAATTGCATTCTTGTACTTCAGTGAGAATCTCTGCTGTGTACAAGTGCGTAGGAATAAAAAGACTTTTGTATATTTTCATAGCTACACTTCTCCAAGAAAACAAACCTTACTGTCTCAGAAAGTCTGCAATTTTGTTGTTTAAATCTGGAAATTTCTCACTGAAATTCTAGTTTATCATATGCATCTTTGCTCTAATGTACATACTTGGAATTTCAAAATGGTAGAGTAAAAGAAGGAAACAACTGGGTAAATGTATCTTTGTACTCTGTGCTGAATGCTTACAATTAGTTGCCTTGCCAGTTATTATTTTTTAAGTATTTTGTTCTGATTTGCATCCCTGAAATTGCCACTTTGTTTGGCCCTGCAAAAAGACACTGTTTTTCAACAAAAAATATCAGCTCTGTAGAACCGCTTAATTGAAGTCGCCCGTGTAGCCTCAATGTCTATTCAGGTTCTGCAAAGCAGCTGAAGCCTGCAATGAATGTATCAGTGTTTGGCCAAGATACAGGAGCCTCAGACCACAAAAGAATGCAGACAAAGGATTTTTAAAAAATGCGAAGGATGAAAAAAAGTGTTTTCAAAAGGGAAAATGTAGCCTTTGGACATGACAACATTATTTTTGTTCTGAGTAAAAATAACAAGGGTCTCATTCAATAGATGAATGACGTTGGCAATATAGCCAGTATAGGAAGCTGACATTGCTGAGGGCCAAGATCTGATAATTTGATTTCCATTTGTGTTCAGATGGTCCAATGGGTTTTAGTGTAGTTGGAGAATGACATATCAGGAGCCTGCAGGCTTCCTGAAATGTCTCCAGCTAAGTGCAGGTTCCCCTTGCATTGTTACAACTGCTTGTGGCTCCCAGCATATCTGCATGATGACAGTCTAAAGGTAGATGGTTTTATGATGAGTGAAGATGGTTAAAACAGGAGATTATTGATTTCCTTGAATAAGGACCTTTCTTATTGAAACACTGGGAAATTACCTTCACACAAAACTAGGGATTTTGAGACTGCTTTCAAAAAAATGAGAAAGATCTCTGCACGAAAGCAGCAAATCCAGTAATTTCGAAAGAGCAAAAATTGGCAGTCAAGTGGGGAAAACCTATTCAGAGGGAGATTCTTACAGTTGTTAGTTTTTAAATTAATTTTACAATTTGTTACTTTTGCCATTTTCCAACTTTTGTAGACCAAAAGCACCCTTTCCTCTCCTGTCCTGTTAACAAACATCTCTTAACAGTATTTTTCTCCTTTATTAGTATTATCACTCGCAGGGTAATAAATACATCTGTTTCTACTGCCTTCATGATTAAAGAGAATAAGGAAAAGAAGTAGAAAAAATGTGAGGAAATACGGAAGGGAAAAGGGCTGGTTCAGAGGTAAATGCTTCTTAGAAAGAGAGGCTGTCAAGGCCAAATTGATTTGTAGTTTGAGTCCTGAAGTATTAATGTTTACTCTATAACCACGGAGTTATCAGTGGACAGTGTTGATGTTGTGCTAAGTGAGCTGGCAGCAGCATAATATAAGAAGTATTATCACATTGGACACACGTGAGTCTAATACATAAGAATATACAATGCCAGCCCCAGGATGAGAGTCCAGCTTTTCTGCTGCAGTTTGCACTTCAGTGCAAAGAGCTGACAAGGGAAACTTATGGAAGACAGCAGAGTCCTAAAGAATTTTCAAAAGGTGAAGCAGGGTCATAAATTTGTCCATCGCAGTAAATTGAGAAGTTTCTCACAGTACTGAATTTGGTTACAGATATGAGTAGCTCTGACTTTGTTTTCTTCTGTTCTTCTGCCATGAAATGCATGTAAACTGCCTTTCACTGGAAATATATATGACGTGCAGGTGGATAATCTTCAATACAAAAATTTGCAGTGTCCTGGTTTTTTGTTAGGTTTTTGGTTTGGTTTGGTTTGGGTTGTTTTTTTTTCCATGGTACCACCTGTGAGCAGTCAGGCATTCTGTCATGTTTTTCTTGTGCTGAACATTGACACAGTTCACGTTAATATTCAGCGATAGGATAATTCTGCAATTAAATAATTTTATGATAATTACTAATTTGTGAGTTCAGTGCTGAAAAGCTTAATATTAAAGAGGTTGTAACAGTCCAGTTACATTAATGTGTGTGGAAGTTTTTCAAAAATTCAAAATAGACTATTACAAATAGAATATTATGAGTTTCCAACTTTAAAAAAATTATTTTGATCTGTTATAGACATTATCTTTCAGTCATACATTCAACACACAGCTTCTTAAAACAATGTTTTTTATGAAAGCTGAAGAATGGAAAAACAGTTTGATAGCTTTGATTGAGTACTTGGCTAGGACCCTTGACAAATTTTGGAGGACACCTGCTTATTTTAAACCAGCCAGCCAAACGTGATGCAAGATACAGCAGTGTTTCTCAGACATTTATTTTTCAAATTATCTGATAAGAAGTAAGGACCTGCATACCTCAGCAGCAATTAAGGGAAAAATAAAAACAATCCTACATGATAGTACCAGTCCTGTCTTTTTGAATTTTATACCACAACCCTTACTCTAATCACCAAATGTCTATAGAGGAGTAGATGATGACAAGCATCCTCATTATCAGGGCCTCCATACTGGCTTTAAAGAGGCGTAAGCCTTGACATCAGCTAGGGGGTTTATGTATTTCACACTCATGCTTGCAAGAATCTATTTTGCTAGGCTTTTAGGGGTTCTGCACTCCAGTTATACATACTTATTTAAACAACTGTAGTTTCTGAGCTGACAACTCCTGAGTAATCAAGGAGATACCTATACTATTTAGATAGATGAAAAATTGAGCTGCAGAACTAATCTTTTTCTGACACCCAGAAATAGTTTCATATGTTATTCATACATTGTTACTACAAAGCAAGCTGGTGTTTTTAGTGTCAATGACCTCTTGCTAAACTCCTTGATGTTGAGTTTTGTTAGCAGTATAGTCCAACAACGGAGGCCTTGTCTTATTTTTTTTTACCTCCTTATTACTTTGCATATACATAAGCACATTCGCTGGGTTCAGAATTTTTTTCCACATTCACCAAGCATAATCATAGGATTGTGTCATTCAAAAGAAAAAGATTCATGTGATTAAAAAAATACAAAGTTAAAGTTTATAATGTGATGGCACAACAGTAACCAAATTTCCTCTGTTTTAGTTACATAAGTGAAAACCAAATGTCTGCCGAATGTCTGGAGCTCCCAGTGAGGTCTGGACTGATGCAGGTTTTTGCAAGGTTTTAGCAGCGTTTTTGCAAGATATTGTTGGCAAAATCCTGAGTTGGATGGACAGTTTCCCACAGAAAACTCGCAACTTGCATCAGAGCTTTGCACTAGCCAGTTTCTGAGTGAGATCTGTACACAACAGTTCTCAGCTGAAAACTCAAGCAACTCGAATTTTCCCTAAGGCATGATTTTCGAACCTTTTTAGACTTTCCTCACATCTTCTTTTCTGTAGCATTTTATGTCACCATAGTCTCTCCTACTCTTCCACAACGTGTATGTATTGTAACTCCTCTAGCCTGCCCCAAACCTCTGGCTTCCTCAGACTGCAGCTACTCATACTGTTTATTCTTCACAATTCCTTTACCCAGAATCTCTTTCCTCACGGAGAAACAGCCCATTCAGTCCAAATCTTACAGCTGCTTTTTGCAATTTCATTAGCTCAAAGGAAATGCCACATTCATCAAGGGGCTGCTGAGCAGAAAGCTTTAGGAGTGTGGAAAACATGAAAGGCAGAGAAAAGCCTGGGTAGAATTTCCTGGGGTTTTACACCATGGGAGGAGGTATGGGCTATTCTTCCTCTCTCTAAAGAGGGCCTCACTCCAATTTACGCGGGTTTTCATTGTTTCCAAGGACAGGAAGTGGCATCCAGGAACTAGTAGGGCAAAAAGGATTCCAGACACACTCACCTGTGCTTTCTATACTCTTTCTGGTTGTTCCCATTGACTAACTAAATTGTCTTTATGGACAAAATCTCCTGAATGCTTATCTCAGGTCAACTTTATCAGTTAGGGAACTGCTTCACAGAAATAAATCTTTTATATCCACTGTGAACTCCCTTCCTCCCAATGCTGTCTAAATGCCAGAAGTTGTTTAAAGGATATCAACAGTGTTCAATTCCCGATCAGTAAAAGTTCAATGGTCTGGAAAATAAGGAAGAGAGTGTCAGAATCAGTTTCTGGGATGCTTTCACAAAAGCCATGTGTTCAGCACTGTGCTGGAGCCAGGAACAACCTATCAGTCCCGAAGCAGCTCTCTCAGAGACAACTTTATTCCACAAAACCTTCAGGGTTGTAACACAGCCTTTATATTCTGAAAATGCATGGATGTGGTCATGCCCCGAATTTTTATCCTGACAACAATTTTGGACTTCCTTCAAGCTGAGAGAAAACAAGTGAGGTGTTCTGATTTAATTGAAAATATAATTAAAACACAGTTTTTGTTCCAGAATTCAGCTATGAAATCTACAGTACAGCCCCATTTTTCCCAGATTGGAGGGGTGCTTATAAAGGAGGTAGGTTTGAGTTACTGTCTTCTCTGCGTTTCATCTGTGCAGCAACATATGGAATTTTCTACTGTTGATAGCTCTAGCGTACACAATTATTATTGGCAAAGCAATGATTTAGGACTGAGAAAGGAATGCAAAAATTTGCAAAAGGAGAATGTAAAATATGCAGATAAAACCTTGGTCCTATCTCATACAATTACAGGAAAGAATTCTTCCTTCCAAGGGGATTAATATGAGTTTATTGTCCAGTCCCAGGGCAAGACATTAGAAATGTTTATAGCAAAAGGAAAACATATATTGAGAATTTGTGGAGTAAATTGTCTCTTGTTTTACTCCGGTGCTTACATTGGCTGAATGTTGATATAGTGCTGCAGCACTAGGGCTCATCTTTCTTTGGATTAACACTAAAGAAAATACATTAGTTTGACAGTTTTAGTAAATGAGCCTTGAGCTTTTTCTTTTTTATTCATGGCTGGTTAGGTGTGCAGGTCACGTTCCAGTCTCATTAGTGAATGGTGGCAACTTAAGTCTGGTTATTAATTCTCCCGCTTGCAAGTTGTTAGCAATCGAAGCCCAATAATATTGACATAATGTTGGCTGAACCAGAGATTTCTGAGTCTAGCAGGACTTCTACTTTTGTTTCTTGATGAAAAATGTCTTGTTGAAAAAAAAAAAACCTGCTTAGCGTTAGACAGGTTCACATGTGCTAACATTACACCTGGTGCATTAACAACTGGAAAAGTGACATGCTTGAATGTTTCCATTCTGATTCTTTTTTGGTATTTGTTCAAGACTTCTGAAAATTTACAGGCCTGATTTTTCTCTGGAGAGTTTAAAAACAGATTTAGTGAATGAAAAACACTTAAATTACACTTCCTGTTCTACTCAGGAAGTGAATTTTTGCCTGAGTGCAATGGTTCTTGCTAACTTAAAATACCAAAATCTCTTGTATTTGCAAGATATAACCTCCATCTTATTTACTCTGAAATATTTCGACATTCTTAGTTTTCTACTAGCAGAAGTATTGTATTCATTCTGCATCATTAGCAGGTCAAAACTTTCAGGGGACAACTATAAATTTTCATGATTTACTAATGTATGACAAAAATTATATTCAAAGAGGGCATGAGAGATCGAAAATCATCTGTTAAGATATTTCTAGTGTGCTGATGATCACAGTACCCTGGCATGTTAATGAAATTAACTGAAGCCTAATTCAATTCATACAGTTTTTTCATCCTTCTAATTACAATAGTACAACTTGTATTTGTGTCACACATTTGCATGTGTTTGTGTATACATGATCATTCCTGTTTCTGTCAGTAACGAAGACACAATTCATAGAAATAAGCTAAGATTGACTTTTGGCCCTAGTAATGCAATTAAAGCCCAGAACTACATAAAGTAAAACATTACGTTGCATGACAGGACAGCATCTGTTGTCTCCTGTAATTACTGCTAAAATGTAAAGGGAATTTTGTATGCCATTTTCCAATCTCTTCATTCTTATGAATGCTACTCATACATCTTTTTTTTTTTTATCCTAAAATTTGACCCCCCCCTTTTTAAAACTCCTGTAAAATCAGCATTGTGGCTTACCTTTCAATTTAAAATTAAATTCTTGGAAAATCCAGTGAAATGAATCCCAGGCTATTCATGGTTACACATGGTTGCTTTTCTTGCTGTGACTGTACTCTGAACTGTTGAGCTGAAGGAATATTGAAATGTCAGCATGCTTCTTGCCTATAAATAAAGAACAGGCATGTAGAGTGAGTGGTGTCAAGAGGGGAATGAGAAATCATGTCCACATATAACCCTACATTTCTTGTGTATATCCCCCATACAGCTCTATCCAATATTGACACGTAATTTCTTCAGTGCAATCCAAATCACGTTCAAAGGATGGACAATTTTTAATACCATTCACCCTTGTCAGGATCACTTGAACAGCGTGTGTAACTGAACTCTCCAAGAGGCAATCTTTTTCTGTGCAAAGTGATATCAGAATACAGTAAGCCAAGAAGAAATAGGAAAAACAGAAGTTCACGGCACTCCTGAGAAAGAAAACTGAACAGATTCTACTGAACCAAGAAAAATATTTTAAAATTATGCCCATTGGACTTAATTTTTGATTTGTCTAATGTCTTGTTTCCAGAGTCCTGTCACATGAATCTTTTTATATTGAAAATATTCATTAAAAGGCCTCCCAGTTCTCATACTACCTCTGTCTTCAGTCAGCCTGGCTAATACACACATGCTACTTGAAAGCTTATTTCAAGCAGGAAATTCTGAGGCTACCAGAAGTATCACTGTTATTAAAGGCTAGTGAGGGATCAGGAGAAATGGTAGAATCAGAAACCATCTAAAGGGACTCTCTTGTAAGACTTTTAGTTGGTGAAGGACTGTGACATGATCACTAATGATCACAAGCAGTTTTAAGGAACAGGGAGGTGGAAGCAAGAGAGCCAGGAAGCAAGGGGTAGCAGTAGAAAAGAGAGGGTCAGGACATTCTAGTTTATTTCTGGCTTCTAAATGCCACACACACCTCCCAGTCATTAATACCTTAATCCAGGAAATGAAAAGACATACTGAGATGTTTGTTATTTTACAGAAATTCTGGCCTTATATTTGATATCACAGTTCTTATATTTGTGCCGTCAACTACACATTTGATTAATTCCTCACTTTTCTCCCAGTTACATTACTCTTTTGTTGGCTACAATAAAAAATTATGTTTATATAATTATTCTTTGTATAATAAATATTCTAGTGCATTTATAATGAGCCCATATGGTCCACACTGATCCAGACTCCGATTGCAAGGAAGTTTCACCACAGCCTCCGGTGTCGTGTCTTGTGCATTTCTCCCATTATTTTTGGAAGCAAATTCAGTGTCGAACTGGAACAGTGGTGTCAGAGCTGTATCAGCACTGTGCTTCCTGGCAAGTGAGCCTCATAGAAATTACTTAGGGCATCTCAATAAAGTGAAGTAGTTCTTGTGCACTTTAAATGTCTTCACATGTGCTCTACCCACTTTAGGCCCGTTAAGATAGTTGGAGGGTTCTGCAATTGGTGGAGTCCTTGGTGGTGGTGGTATAAAGCTATAAAGAATATAAAGGCTGTTTATTCAAAGGCCTCTTGCAAAACATGGCAAATGGGAGCTGTCAGAGCCAGAACTTCAGCACCAGTCGGACGCCAGTTCAGACAGCTGAGCAACCCAGAATCAGAGGAGTGCAAAGACAGTTTAAAGCTAGTCTTGCTTATCCTCTCCTAAGGCTGTGAATTCAGTCCTTCTGCTTCTAGACATGCAGTGTAAAAATTCTCTTGTAGTCTTTCAGCTGCTGCGTTGTTTACTTAATTTGGCAGGCTCCTTTCTACATCAGGATTGGGTTTCCTCGTTTAAAAAACCAGCAGAAATATGAGTGCTTTCCCTGTGTTGTAATCTGGCAGTGAGGATGGAACAGGAGCTTGGCACAGGTATTTCTGTATGCCTATTTTAGTCGGTATGAGTAGATGAGGACACATACTCCAAAGAATTATAATCAAAAGAATGGAGTCTTTCTGCCAACTTCAGCTGGTTTTGGATCAGGCATGTAAGTCCTCACATTATCCACAAAACACATCCAGTGTTGAAGCAATCCAATGGAAGAACTGTGCATATTCCAGACCTACAGATTGATTTGATGAGATCACAGTTATGGGGCAATAACGCCATTACATTTCAGTCCTTTGCCTCTCTTCTAACAAACAACAGTGCTGCCAATTTCTGCCAACTGTGGGAAATTCTGAGATGTGAGTATTTATCCATTAGGATGCAAACAGAAAATATTAAAGAGTGAATTTTCAAAAAGCTGTGTTTTGAAGAGAAAGAAAAGAACACCCACATAATTTCATGGCAATTTGTTAAATATAAGACTGAAGGGAAATTAAGCCAGCTTCCTGGAGCTGGTACTGTGAAAGTGGCTAGCTTTTTGAGCCTTAGATTTAATATACTGCTCATAAAATTTATCACATTCAATTCTTTTATGACAGAGAATACAACTTCATGTTTGTGTGTGATTGAGAGCTATACCAAAATCTGTTCCTGAAGTGTTGCATTGTATTGAGCAATTTTTCTCTTTACACTTCAATAAATTTACTATTGTGTGTATAGTGTCCAGAAAATATCTTTTATAAATAACAGTATTGGAGATTCACCACTGCCTGAAGGTTGTACTCGATTCCATGCATATTCAGGATAAGACTTTTGCAGTCAAGCCAACAGGAAAAGAAACGGTAGCTTAATAGATGTAACATGAAAAGAAATAGTGAAATAGTACAAACACTACAGATAATTAAACAAAGCAGTAAAATCAAGACAGAAGATTATTTCAATGCAAAACTTGATCTGTGGTGAGAGAGGGCAGAACACTAGATAGCTGAAGGGGATACTAACTTCGGTATCTCTTAGGTCCTTGTTCTTAATTGGATCTGACCATGACCTCCGCTGTTTTGCAAGGGTGGTAGCAGGTGTCCCGCTCCTTCCAGTCTGCTTGTCTCTACTAAAACAGAATATTACTGAGGAAGAAGTGCTATGAGGAGCTACATCTAGTGAGCTAGAGTACCTGGGCTAAAGAATTTATTAGTGTGATTATATCGACACAAAGAGCTTCCAACTCAGATTGGGCCCTTTTGTGTTGGGTACTGTATAAATGCACTGTTCCTACACTGAAAAGCTTACTGTCAAAACAAATATGGAAAAATCCCAACACAATACAAAGCTATGATGCCAAAAAAAAAAAAAAAAAAAAGACGAGGAAGGAAATACAATGCACGTGGAAACTGAAATACAGAAAAGTGAAATGGCATTTCACCAGGGATGGCAGAAGCAGGTAATTAACTCTGTCTCTCTAGGGCTCTGAGCTTGCTAGTTCAATGATGCTACCCAAGGTCTTTAGTGGCAAGGGACAGGAAAACTGGGAAAACTACATTTGGGTCCTCTAGGCACTTTCTGTTTTGGCACAGCAGGATTCTGGATATAACTAAATCACCTGGGCACTATGATAAAATAAATACACAGAATCTGTTTGAATGACTAATTTCTAGTGAACAGAACAAGATGAAAGGAAGATAAAGTAAAAGCAGTTATTTATATTTCCATGTCTTGACACTAAGGTTCATTTGGTTTTATAGGCCTTTTCCCTTTGTGAATAATTTAGATGCACAAGGAAGAAAAGGTCCCTTTCTCAGGATTAGGATCACTCAGTAGTATTAAGACATTCTTACATTTCTAAAACATTGAGGGCATGTTATTTTGTTTTAAAAAAACATATCAGTTTTGGACACCTACTGTCTCAGAAGCAGAGCCAGACCAGACAGGTGAAAAGTATGCAACTAAATACAAGCCTGTTATATGATGCCATTGTAAAAACAAAGAAACAGTGGCATTTGGAGAATAACCATGGATCATATTTGGAACTCAGCAGCATAAATAATCTTCTATACAGCCCTGTTGCAGCCCTATTACAGCCGTATCTGGAATACAGTGCACTGGCATTTCCAACCATTTGGAAGAATGCAGGAGAAAAAGAATGGTAAATGGCAACAAAGTTATGCAAAAGTTACAGTGGAAAAAAATACAACACTTTGTACAAGATGGACATTTTTAGATCTCCATGTGAAGGAAATAATTCGGTTTATTACAGCAGTTCAAAAACTGAGTTGACTGTTACAGGATCTAGTCTGGTTTGCAGTTCAATTCACCACCTTAAATCAACAGTTAAATTAATTCTTGCAAACTACAGCTAACCTAGCTTTTGCTAGCTGTATGCCTCTGCATACACAGTTTACTTGCGCGTATGCCTGACACAGTGCTACCCAACAGAAAATTTATTTATGTTTTCTCACTGTCTACTGCTTTAAATCTCACTCTTTAGCCTTATTGGTAGACTTGAGCATTTCAGCTGCATGTGTTAGGTGTCAAAGACTGCTGCACTGCAGCAGTTGCTAGGTTTGTACACGGCACCAACTGCTACTCTGGGACCTTGGTGCTTCTGCTGCAACAAATAAGCTACAGAGGAGGATCTTGCGCTGCCTGCATCATGTTTCAGGCAGCCTCACTTTCTTTTGCATTCCAGCCTCTAGCTATTTGGTCAGCATCCTTGTTCTTTAAAAATACTTTTATTATATTTCAGTATTGCCACTTGCAACTTCAGCGTATGGTTTTATGTTGCTCTTGCTTGCACTGACTGGTGTAGAAATACTTTGGAAAATGAGGTCATTTTTTATCTCCTTTTATACTGGTTTAGTTCCCCTACCCAAGCTGTTTCTCGTCCAAATTCTTTCTGAGCTCCTGCTTTATATTGTTTTATGGTCTCCCTTTCTTTCTCAATCTCCTGCTCATAGTAAATTTTACTTGTAATATTCCTAAATGGGGGATATAACTGGGGCATTCAGAGCCTCCTAATATATATTACAGTTTGATTTATTAGGGCATAGGTACTGTTACCTTCTTGGCAGAACTAATTAGCACTTTTAACAGCAGGTTCTGTTTAGAAACCAAAGGTGCCTTATGGCGGAACATCCTGGAAAATACTATTCTAAGAAGTTTTGTCCCTTGTTATAATACTAATCTACATTAACACAAAATATTAAAATGCTGTAGAGATTCTCTGGAACAATGTTACTAACATGGCCAAAGGTCAGCACCTGTTTTAGTTTAAATCAATGGTGACTGTACGATGGATTTTTATTTTAGTAAGAGCAAGCTGTTTAATTTTTAACAATCCTCCTTCCCCTCTGTCCTCCAGCAAACCCAGGAGTGCATACAGGAGAATATTCAAAGGAAAACGGATATTAAAAATTTTGAGCTTGTTTTCAAGCTACTGGGCTTCTCTGGCCAGTAAGAGCTCTTTTATTCACCTGAATGAATGGATTTCCTTTGCTTTGGACTTTAATTTTTCAGATTGCTTTCAAACAGTAGGTATTGTTTATACAAAAAATAGTATCATTTTGAAGCCCTTACAATATTTTATGTAGTAACTGATGGTCACTGACAGTACATCAACCAGGAACCGTGTTCTTTAGAAGTTAACATCTACGAGAAATTAGATCTCCATCAAATTTGGAGTTTTCCTCTTAGCTTGGATGTGCTAAAAATGAAGGCAGGAACGCATCTCAAGCTTGCTCTTATGCCACTTTCTGAATGGAAACATGCAAAATTGCCCAAGGATGAGGACTAATACTATACATATATACAGTGGCATTCCCATCCTCTTCCCCATGAGTTTTGGCTGTGAAAGGTCTTGACACTGTAGAACTCAAGCAGAAGTGCTTACAGGCTACAGCTTGCTCACGGTACACCAGAAGGCAGATGTGAAAATAGTGACTTATATAATAACTTACTAGGCAGCATATTCCAACCTTGCGTAAGTGAAAAAAAATCTTAATAAAAGTACAGATGCCCCTTTAACCCATTTGTAAACCACTGTGTATGGCTACATATAAGCTCCTACATTTAAAACACACTTTGATTCACTTCCATGACTTAGTTATTGCACAGATTCAAAAGCATCAAAACTTCATCTTTATGAAGGACACCAGGCATGTATCAGTCTAAGCATCTACTTGATTTCCTAGCCAGGGTATTTTGAAAGCATATCCTTTTGCTTTCTGGCATAAAAGACTGAATATTCTCTCCTTTGAAAATCCAATTCAAAATAACATTATTTTAGACAGCCAGGGCAAGTAGCATAGCGGTAAATTACATGTTAGGGTAATACAGCATGCACAGTATTAATGATCACAAAGATAGTCTGTAATGTATTTAAGATATCAGGCTGGTAGGTGCCTACAGGTGAAATGGTAGTCTTTTCCTTTGTCCTCTCTAAGGTAATCATACTCTCACTGTAGAACATGAAGCCCAGATGCTCTATCACACATTCCCAGAAACTCCTCTAATACAATTTACTTCAATGGAACTAAAACTGTAGTTTATGCATACGGCCATAGAGCGGCAGCCTAGTAACAAAAAAAAAGGATGTACTTGATGTTCCAAGAAGTGGGTATTTCCTAATGGTTTAACATTGCAGGAGGGTTTCTAACCACTAGAGAGAAAAATGAATGAGGCATGACTAGTCCCTGGAGAAAAAAAAAATAATCTGGCCTTGATAAAAGTTCAATACTAAGGGGAGGGAGAGGAGAGGTTGAAAATTAGATGGCAAAGGGGGTCACATTACACGTCTGCATAAGCAAAGCTGATCAAAGGGTAAGAAACGAAGGACTTGATTTATGTCTTAGAAATCAAATGCTTTTTCTTCCCTTTGATACAGGCGGTTAGTGCTTCTGTCATCTATGGAAGCTAGTGGACAGGATTACATTAATACAAGCTAATTTTTAGTTAAGGGGTTTCACAGACTTTTCATTGATAAAAATACAGCTCAACAAGCCTCTGAATGTTCAAGCAGTATTGCAAATCTAAAATGTCAAAGAACAGCATATCATTGTTCTGTTGTTTGCCATAGAGGTTTATGTGTGAAATAAGAACAATTAGATCTCTCTGCATTAAGCTTTATTTTTATGTGGAATTAAGTGGGGTTAGCAGTTTCAAGCACACTTGAAACAGTATGTAAAATATCACTGAGGCTGAGCTTTCTTGGCATTTATGGAAATGAAAATCAGGATTAACTCCATTAATGCTGGTGGAGTTTTAACAGCATGAAATGAGTATGAAAAAAGCATTAGCCACAGCAACTTTTAAAGAAGTTAGTTCCCAGTGCTACTAAATTATATAGCTCATAATCCTTAAAAACAGAATTATTTTATATGAACCATTTGTAGTTTTACTTCAAATAGCTGCAATTATGAAATTTAGTTATTACACAATAAATATCTTCATGCTGCAATTCCTGATTTCTGTATCTGTGATGTCCACATATTACTGATGTTCTTTGCAGACCAGAAGTAATACAAAATTGAGAAAAGTGGAGAGATAAATGCCAACCAATTAGTAATCAAATATAGGCTGCACTATACTTTCATGTGAACAACTTTCACTGCAGCAAGCCTGAAAATTACCTATCAGACTAAGATATAATTTGAAAACCGAAAAGCACCCTCACACAAAGTTGAAGAAGCCTTTGCTGGCATACTCAGATTCCTTCAAATTACCACATATCCCTTTTACCCACAAATATCCATCTGACTTACTTGTCTGACATCCAGTGCTTAAAGTAGGGAGAACTGGTAAATATAATTCTTCCCTGTAACAATTACTCTAAATAGTCCATATTCTGCTCCTTTCTCTTCCGCACTTGCTGCTTGCAATAAATTGATGTTTCTAAAGGATGAAAAAGAAAGTGGGAACCTCCAACCTTCTCAGCTTCTGCCTGGATATCAAAACAAAGTCAACATCATCTTTCCTTCAAGTTCCTCCTCACTACCACTTGGCCTGTTAATACTTTCATGTTTTTAATGTGAAAAGAGATGGAAGTCAAGTACTCTATAATGGCTCACATAGATGGGTCTGTCCAGCCTGATAGCCCATCTTCTGCAATAGCTAATAATACATACTTACAGGAAGAGGATGAAAATAGCTTAATTAACCTCTGTCCACAGCAATAAGCAAGCAGTTCAGAAACTTTCCGAGCCAGAGAAAGCACCAGGAGTACTTTTTTCAATATCAGTTAAAATCAGTGGGACTTGTCCTCCATTTTATTTACTCCCCTTTGAAACATTTTAACTATTGCCTTACAACCTCTGTGTTGCAATGATCAGTGATCTAGCAAGGCATTCTGACACCTCTTCCTAGGCTTCAGTTACTATGCCTCACACTACCACTACCTCCTGCTTACTTGTTGCTTTAAACCTCCCACCAGATCACTTCATTGACAGCCCTCTAGTGCTTATGTTATAAGAATAATGACACCACAGACTCTACTGACTAAAATTAAGGGCATAGTCATTGAAAGACCCTGACAGCCGCCTTTCCTAGGAAGCCAGGCATTGAAACTGGCTGTACCGCTGGGCCCAGGAACCTGTGATCAGTGGTACCAAATCCAACTAGCCATCAGTTACTAGCAGCACCTTGAGACAGGGATGGACACTAGGGCCAATACTGTTTAATAGCTTTAATAAAGACCTGGATGACGGGATAGATTGCACGCACAGCTAGCTGTGAGTGATACCAAACCATGGGGCACGGCTATTACACTGGAGGGCAGGGCTGCTATTCAGAAGGACCTCTGCATCCTGGATAAATGGGCTGATGGGAACCTTATGAAGTCCTGTATCAGGTATGGAATAACTTCACACAACAGGGCAGGCTGGAAAACAGCTAAGTAGAAAGCAGGTCTGGAGAAAAGGACCTGGAGGCCCTGTTGGACAACAAGTTGAAGGTGAGTCAGCAGTGTGCCCTCATCTTTTATTGAGGGTGCAGAGTGATAGGGCAAGAGGAAATGGGCACAAGTTAGAACACAGAAAATTCCCACTAGGTATCAGGAACAACTTTGTTACCAGGAGGTCGGTCAAATACTGGAACAAGGGCCCAGAGAGGCTGTGGAATCTCCATCCTTGGAAACATTTGAAGTTGGACTGGAAAAGGCCCTGAGCAACCTGATTTATTGGCCCTGCTCTGAGTAGGGGCTTGGCCTAGGTGGCCTCCAGAGATGCCTTCCAACCTGAATGATTCTGTGTTTCTGTGGGTCTCTGATTGCTACTATTAGACCCAAAGAGGTGTCTGCACGAGAAGCAGAAGAAGGCGGGAAACTAGTTACCTTCCCAGAAGTGAAAAGTTACCTTCCCTTCCGTCAGAAGAAGCCCTCTGAGTTCCAGCTCCAGCTAAGAACAGATTAGTTCCCATAGATTCTTTTCTTAAGTGCTTAGGACTCAGCACAGAAATAGTCTCACAGAAATCTGATTTTGCCAATGGAAACAACCATGCACTATACAACTATAGCACTTCAGCAGCACAATCATCTTCAGAAGAAGTCTATAAACTTCGATTTTGTTTTCCTTCCAATTTTAATATTTGTTTATTAGCACGTATTTCTGGCTATGTTTGCTGGTAAGTAACTTCCATTTCATTTTCTGGATTCCAATAAAGGAAGCGAAACATTCCGGTTCGTTCTGCCCCTTTTTACCTACAGCTGTATACGACTTTCACAGATGATTTTCATGGAGTTGGCAAGTTACATGCGTCTGGCTGATTAAGAATTTGGTTTGCACCTTTTTAAAAATTGTAACAGAGCATTCGTTAACTTATCAGATAGGAATACCTGCACAGCAATACCTACTTTGTGACTGCTCTCCCAGGTTTATGGAGAGATTCATGGAGTTTGAATCCTGAGGCATTATTAGATCACCTTGTCTTACTTTCTGTGCATCACAGCTATCCAATGCATTTATTGTTTAGTTTATCAAAACAAGACAGGGAGGTGCCTTGACTACAGCATGTAAGGGCATATGTGTATTATCCAGTCCCACTCACACACACATGCACACAAAGAATTATATGTATATATATATATACATTTATACTATTCATATACACGAATATGAGTAAGGTATCCTGAAGCCAAGAATAATGAACTAAAAGAAAAAACCTACAGGCTTAGGTTCTCAACTATACCACAGATTTTCTTTTTAATAAGATACAGACTGATACCATATTAGCTGTTTGAATATAAGGGGATTCCTACTCATATGAATAACGCAGAATAGATGCTAGAGGACTTCAGACTTTAATACCAGTTAGCGTCATCATTTGGCAGGTGAGATGTTTCCCACAGGTCACACAATTCTACATATTTATTCCTAGTGATTCCACTAATCTCTGCTCTGGAAAGCAGAGCTCCTGTACTAGAGCTTTTCCTCCCATCCGATGCAGATAACTCCAGCAATAAGCCTCTAGTGACTGGAACAGATGTTGCTGTTTATTTGATTTATTTATTTTACTAATGCACAGCTGCCAGGACCAACAAATGAAAACCACTGAATTCCATCAGGATTATGATTTCCGGTGACTACATGTTAAAGGACAGAGTTCCTAAAAATTATATTTTTTTTAAACAAGGGTGTCAAACTTGAACAAGTAACTTCTTATCATAAAGAGTCTCAAGATACTAGTATCTGGCAGCTTACATTCTGTAAATATACAAGTTCTTGGGTGTGCAAACTATAACTGATTTCTCAGAGACAAGTGTGTACAACTCATGCTGTACAGTTAGGCCATATTTCTTTAATAGTCCAAGCTCAAAATTAGTAATATTTCATTATATAATCCAATCTATTTAGGATACTAACTACACATTTTTTTCTTTTCCTTTGTATAGGTAGATGGCAACCATATGCAAGTTGCCCTAAATGCAGGTAAAATACTACAGAATCTCATTTAGGGGAGAGAAATATAAGGAAAAATAGGAAAAGCAAACCAACTCAACAGAAGTACCCTAAAACAGGCAGCTGAAAGACAAATTCCCTTGAATTATAATTCTGACTATTTCTGGTTCTCTATTTTGCCTTCAGCAAGACAGTTAATGGCCAGATTTCCAACAGTGGTTGCACTAGATGCTAGAGTGATATTCATACCTGCATTACAAGTTCTTCATGGAGTGCATGGGGAGAACTAAGCGCCTTGCAAAGGCCATCCAAGAAGTCTCCACTGAGCAGGGAGCTGCTTAGAGCTAGCTAAAGGGTTATGCAATACAGAAAAGTGTAACTGCAATCCTGTCCTCTCTAGAGATTCATTGTATGAATTAGGGCTATAAATGAAGATTTTTATTTAGTTAGCACCCAGCGTCCAGAAACTGCTCTTAGAAAGAACTGAAGGGAGCTGTCTTCAAAACACATATGCTAAGGAGCTGCTGTTGGCCCTGTAAATACTTCATTAATAGATGATTTACCTGCAAAATAAGAACATGGATTAATTTTAAATCAGCCAAAGAAATTCAAACTCACCTTTCCTTTCTTGCATCAATGTTTCTTACCCATCAATTTATACAAAGTCGGAAACTAGGGAGTCTTTTGAAGCTGGGGTACTATGCTGCAAAGAGCACAAGCCTGGGAAGAGCAAGCAAGAGGAGCGTGATTGTACCAGCTGGCAGCTAGGAACTAGCTGTCAAAGGGAGAGAAAGAGACTTGGAGCCTGGTCTTTGATCCTAATGTTGTCTATGCATTTTATCCAATGATTTTTAAAGGTAAAGGATTATGAGCACTTCTTACCTGCCAGACGCTTTTGAAAAAATCCCAACAGGATTTTATTTCAAAGAATTTAGGCACATACTAATGCTGATATTTGACCCCAAATCTCCAATGGTCATTGACCTCTAATTCAGCAAATTGCTGAGGATTTCAGTAAAACTTCCTATTGAATACCTTGCAGAACAAGGAGGTACCTTAAAACATTGGGCTTATGTCTGTGATTTTGCTGGAAGTCATACTGGAGGTTTTGTCCTGACTGTTCTCAGTCTCTTTCTGAGAGTCTCCAACTGCCCACTCTGACAGTTTGAAGTAATTAATCTCACACAAAGATAGGTGCCCAGCTTTTCTCTTACACTGAGTATTTATTTGGCATAAATAAAATCATCATTGGCAAAAAATGAAAAACAATTTTTCAAAAGATTAAGTAAAAACTTATCTCAATTAACCACTTTATACTTACGACTCTTAACAGTTAGCCATAAACTCTGAAGAGAAGTTAAGCTACAATGTAAACCATTAAAAACAACCGAGTTTCCAGGAAATAAAAACCTTTTTCTGTACATTATGTGCAAGAAATGCAAAGCGAAGCCCTCCTCTTTTGGAAGTCTTATTTCTGTCTCCTATTTTCTCTGTAGAAAGTAACACCTACTGACTTCACAAAGTATCTGACAATGGTGAAGAATCACTTTATTCCAGACTTAAGCAAAGAACAAAAAAGCACATGCAGAGGAACAAAACACTACTAAGAATTACTCTCTGATTCACTATAGACTTTTTGCCTAGCAGCTGAGTGGTTCATCTCCTGTCTAGTATTGTTCCATTCATAGAGGAAATCAGTATTCATGCACTCACACAAGAATGCTACTTAATAATATTTCATTGTATTTTAAGTGGTACAAGAGAGGCATGCAGACTTATATGATCTTCCGTTGCCTGTTTTGTCTCTGCATCTTCCCAGGCATGCAGCTGGACAGTAGTACTATTCAGAGACCCGTGGGCTTGTACAGTATGACATTTTCTTTTTCCCCTCCCTCAGTAACAATTTCCAGCAGGAGCAAATTCATGTTAGTTCAGGAAAAAAATAAAAATTCCAGTATGTCTGATTTCACATCTGGAAGATAGGCTTTGTGCAACACATACTGCAGGATTTTCCCGTACCGCAGGTAACCTATTTCCTGTTGTCAGTAGCTCAGTGATTAGAGACTCTACCAAAAATGTGTTTTATCTGGAGGACAAACTGGAAGGTTTTATGAAAGCAGACAGAAGTGAAAGCAGACGGAAGTGTGACTTTCGGAGGGCAATATAACAGTGAAAACTAGGGGGCATGTTATGAAAACAGGGAGAATACTGTGTAGCTATTAATAAGCAAGTGCTTCTCTAAGGAATTTACACAGATCGCATTGTAATTAGCTGGGAGGAGGCCTTGGATCTGAGCCAGTGTTCAATAGTGCTATTGCGGTCTACTAAAATTTTCCCTATTGATGAACTGTCAACTTTTTTAAAAAATCTGAGATAATTAAACGATTAATTCCAGATTATCAGAGGTGACTTTTGAGGGGGTAGGGATAGAAAATGTGGATGTTTTTCCACTATTGACTATGATGTGACATGTGTGCAGGTTATAGGTTATGGAAGAGTAGCTTTGGCTCTGTTTCCTTAAAAACCACATTCGCTATAATCACAGTCTGTATAACCAGAAAAGCAGAATAACGCTGATAACCTAATTTTCATTAGGAAATGTGTTATGTAGTTCATGGCCAAAGCTCCCCCTGGACCTTGGAGTATAATTTGTAATTAGAAAAGGAGGACTGAGCCTTTAAAGAGTCTACTGCTACTTGTCCTCTAGGGATATATTTTTGTTAAATATCCTTCAGCTGTATTCTTAAGGTAAGCAGTTTGCTAGGGTCCAAGGCATAAATCTTTGCTGGCAGGGATGGTTTAGCAAATCCAAAAGAAATCTATGAGAGACTGAAAAATTTTCTATCCTGCAACTACCCCGCAACAGTAGCCGCCTACAGAGAAGGAAGGAGGTTTTGTCTTGTTTCTGTGAGAAGGGAGGCTTTTTTTTTTTCTTTCTTTTTTTTAAAAAGTTATCAGTTGCCCTCCTCCTCCCCAAGTACACAGCTTGAAGGATTTACAACACAAGTCCAGGGTTCAGCGCTGTGTTTTCAAAGCATAAAGAGGAAAAGAGAGTATCTGAAGAGGACAAAGGCAAGTTCTCAGATAATGAGGATGTACTATAGCATGTGTTTTAGACACATACTCTCAAGCAAAAAACGTCACAAACAATAGGATAGAGCACAATTGTTTCTAGATGCCTATCTGTTGAGACATTTTGGAATCACACTTTCAGCTTCACATATTCTTTATGCTAATTTATGGTGCCCCAGCTCATTGCTGCCCTCATGCTGCTCCCTCTCTGTGCCAGGGTAAAGATTTATGTGGTGGCAGGTGAACCAGATCAAAGAACTGATCCATGTTAAAGTTAACCATAAAAAAAAAGGGGTGTGTGTGTGTAATTTTAATCTGGATCAGAGAACTGATCTCATTTATTAAACAGCTGCATAGGTTTTCTTTGACTGCACCAGGGAAGATGGAAGGGTAGGGAGGGACAGAATGGGTGGAGGAAGGCAAGATTACTTCTTTTGATAGCAGTGCTGACCTGTGCCATTTTACAGCGTATGAGAAATTATAGAGTATGAGTGGACTGACTTTTGGAGCAGAGTGAATTAACTTATTTTCCAAATTAATGTCAGGCCTTTACAATGCATCATAGATAACGAAATCTGATTTTAAAAAGGAAAAATAATTTTGTTAAAGAGGCAGTGAAGTTATTTTGGTTTGTCTCATAAATCACTAATTTATAATGGTCAAAGGGAGTCTTTTTAACTAAATCCTATTATATAACTTCTTTAACAAACTTTCTTTTGTTTAAAGAATTGTCTTGAAACAGGCAAACCAACAAATACCAGTGAAGATAGGTTACGAAATCTTTTAAGCTGTTTCTGTTCATCAAAGTACAGACAGTTCAGAATTCATTATCTCTTTTTCTTAGCAATCTTAGGTTTCTTGTATTCATTCTATTGCTTAAGCACTTACAGGTAACATATTAATTTCCAATCTGTATAAATATTTTTATTAGTTACCAGTCCAGCCAAGTATCTGGATTCTATCCACATAAATATAACATTCATCTTTCACATACTAAAGATTTTAGAATGGTACTAAATTGTAACTTGTGCAAAAATAAATTTTGTTAAAGCAAAATATCTGCAAAACTGTTTCTCAAAAAAGCTTGGGGACATTTTTGAATGTTAAGGGATAAATATGGTTTACACCATTCAGATGAAATATGATTTAGGTAGAAGTAACCAATGATTTTTCATAAGCATTTAAAGTACAGTGTTTTTCTTTCTTAATATGAAGGTTTAAGGGTATGTGGGTATGTATAGAAAAAATTCTTAAAGGACCTTTCTGAAGATTTAAAGCAGATTTTCTTTTTTCCTATTGGTCACAGAAAGTGTGGAAGAAAGGCTGTGACATGGCATATAACATGACTCAGAACACATTCCCATATTGCTCTTCATTCTTAAACAGGACATGTTTATCCTCTAACACCTTCCCTGGAAATCAGATCTCTTGCTAAGAAGCAAATGTAGTATAGGTTTGTTTTACTGAGACGATATCTAGATCACATCTAAGAAAAATCTGACTTACATGGGGTAGCTTAGGGGTCACTTAATTTATAGTGAGCACTCTGGTTTGTTGAGAGTGACTTGTTTTTTTTAAATGAAACTATTTAAATCTTACAGATTTTCTATTTGTAGTACACCTGCAACTTGTAACTGGAGAGTGTAGTTAAATTCTTTGCATAAAGCACTTATGGACTTATGTCTTAATGGACAAATGCTTATACACCTTTAAAATATGTAACATGAAAAAAATGGTATAGAAATTTACAGTAAAAAAGCTGTTCTAAAAGCTGTCTGTTTTACATATGTAGATACTCTTGGTCATTTTTATCTGCAACAGTAAATTTTTTTCTGACGCAGCAGGCATGCCCCTGGCTCACAGAAAGCAGAAATTTTCTGGAATTTCTTTAGAAAGCCTGAGCTTTCCATGGAGTGAAACTGGTGACCAAAAGTATGAGCATACATGTTGTTACATTCTCTAACTACCATAAATACAAACTTAGTTGTCATTATTGCTTAAAATTCATTAGAGGCACTGCACAATTGTACTGATGACACAACATTGAAGACTAGCAAATGCTGTTTGTTAAATCTCGTGTTACCTTTACTACTTCCAACTTTCCTGTCAGTCAGTTTTGTCTGGGTTCAAGCGGTATGCCTCTTACTCCTATACCTGGGTGAAGTATTTCTTAGTAGCTAAGAGTGCCTTCAGAACAAAGAGGGCCAGTAGGAGGATTAGTGGGAGCTTGTGATAAGCCATCTTTACACTTCCATCTCTTCTAACTCTGTGTGATAGAACAGCTTATCTAATGATTAAGAGATAGGGATGTAAAGGGACAGCTATCTCAGATTCAGCCTAATTACCACAGGAGAAATAATTATGGAGTGTTTTTAAAATGCTTAGAGCAGCGATAGAAAGAAGCAAAATAGATTGTATCAGCATCCCTAACAGGCACTGCTTCAGAGGCTTACTCCTTAATGATCTGCTTATGATGAGATGTTTCACACAAAGGGCATCTTTCATCTGTGTGCTGGCTGACGGTTCCCATGCTTCTGAGAACAAACAATTCAAACAGAAGTATCCTCTCAGTTTCTGCTAAAGTTCTCTAAACAATTTTACCAAATTCCCAAGCTGGCTTCTGCTCTGCCATCCTAGGTAGCCACCAAATGCCACCCACCTGCGTACCCACGCTCTATAGCAGCACATGGTAGCTGCTTCCTGAACGAATGGTAAGAAATACCAGATCTAATGTTGGAAAACACCTCTCCAACACAGACATGCACACCCAGACATCTAGGCAACAGATTCTGGATTCAGACTATGAGGGGGATGACATTAGTAGCTCTGCTGAGCACTTCTACCATAACATTTGCAATAAAGAGTTATGTGGAACTAATATATCATCTTGCAGTTCTGAAAACAATAAACAACACCATAAGAGGGAGGAATTATAGTGTCTGGAAATGGCAAACCCCCCCTTAAAGCTCGGATTTAGCTTCAACGTGTGTCCAGATACTTTACAAGAACCAATGACTCTTCCAGTCTTTCTAAGTGGAGGAACCTGACTTAAGTTAGATCAGTTTTATTTCTGACTGGATTTTTGGATGATGGTTTTGTCCCAGGTTGGGAAATCTTAACTCTGGCATACCTAGCTGTGAGTTAGTTTGTGTGGATCTAGTTAGTTAGTAATCTTAGTAAATTATTCTTTAATTACATAGAGCATTTGGAGAGAACGCTTCCTGAGCTCATAGAGAACACCATTACACTTCATAAATTATATTATACATTTATTTAAATGAGCTGTTACCCTAATAGGCCAATATCTATTCCTATTTTGAGTCATTAGTGAAATCACAATCAGTACCCTGACAGTCTAATTAATTTATTTGAAGCCATTTAAAAAAAAAAAAGACGACACAATAGCATAGCGAACCATGCTTAACTATTCACTATAGCAGTCTATCACAGTTATAGTGAGGTATTTAAAAATAGGAACTATATAGTTTGTATCATTAGGAATTATTTCTAATTCTAATTGTAAGTAATATGGGCTAGATTTAAAATAGTACTTCTGGTTTGCAGGTTTTCCATGGAGGAGAAATTGATGGTAGGAAGCTTTCTTAGTTATTCACAGGGGCGACGTGAGTAACCCTCCAAGAGGGTCCAGGCAAATGGCAGGCAGGTGATTCCCCACCTGTAACCCTCCACAACGGGCTCCAAAGGCCAGCATTCAGCTCACCAGGTAAAGAGGACTTGAAACTCGCGCCAAGGAGCACCGGCATTTTCTGCTGAGAGGGAACAACACTCACACGCCGCAGCATCATCTAAAGAAAAAGAAAAGTTAATAATAATAACAACAATTAAAAATTAAAAAGGGGGGTGTATAACAGTGTATAACAGTGTCACCTAATGACTCGCATAACTGGGGCCACCTTCCTCCTATGGCATCGCTTCTAAAATACAGGGCCTATCCACCCCAGATTTTTTTTTTTTAAACATTGATTTTTAAATTTTTTTTTTTTTTTTCCTCCAGGAGAATGTTTCTTCCCGGGCCGACCCCTCCTCACCTGATAACCACAACTATTACCTCAAAGGGCGGCA
>NW_009234163.1:25047-27863 GCF_000690835.1 Fulmarus glacialis | reverse complement strand
GTTAATAATTAAATATTAGCAGAATAATATTAAATAAATTAATAAAGACCGCAAACCATTTTTCGTGGTTAACGCCACCTGCCCAGGATCTTTGCCAGCTTTCAGATAAACCACCTGCGCTCTCTCCAGCTTTTTAAAATCTTGTATCTGTTTGTTTTTTCTTTCCGGTGGCTGCTTCAGCTCTTAGATCTCTTCATCCAGTGGGACTGGTCAACGTATTTGGCTGACTACGGGCAACCCACGTGCAAGTATCTTCGCGTGAACCCGACGACAGCCCTCATCCTGCTGGAAAAGTGAGTGTGGGTCCGGACACCCGGGATGGTTTTCACCCCCATCTCGCGT
The DNA here is from genome assembly GCF_000690835.1 of Fulmarus glacialis. Lineage (NCBI taxonomy): Eukaryota > Metazoa > Chordata > Aves > Procellariiformes > Procellariidae > Fulmarus > Fulmarus glacialis. Next base: position 27,521 of record NW_009234163.1, on the reverse strand, counting down.
TGGGCAAGCGCGTGTTTTAGCAGCTCGTTCCATCACGCGCGGTGCCTGGACGGAGCAGCCTGGGGAGCAGGAGGCTCCTTGTGATCCCGCGAGCAAAGCTTTCACCCCCAGGTGAACAGCGGGAGCTCAAATAGAAAAATCCTGTTTATTTTACCCCACTAACCTGAATCCCAGGTTTTGGATCAAAATGCATTGGCTTGGCTGAGGGTCTGTCTTTTTGCTTCACTCTTAAGCAGAGTTTTCCTTGTCTTACAATAGAATTCCACTGTAAAGGTGTATCTCAAGCCCCCAAAATGATTTAAAATTTGCTAGCCTGCAGGCATGTGTAACTGCCCCAAGCCTGGCAGTGTTTTAAGAGGCATTTGGACAATGCCCTTAGCAACACGCTTTAACTTTTGGTCAGCCCGGAATTGGTCAGGCAGTTGGACTAGATGATCGCTGTAGGACCCTTCCAACTGAAAAAATTCTGTTTTATTCTATTCTATTCTATTCCGTCTCCCTTCTGTTGGATCCATGGAGAGGATCAAGTGCTAAAAGCCCAGCTATGGGACAGACAGTGTCTTTAGGTGGCTTTGTGCTCCAGGGCTTGCCCTTAGCAAGGACATGCTCTTTGATAAGGCTGAATCTGAGCCTCTTTGAAGCCTGTAGTTCATACACTTGGCACAGCTTCAGCCCTGGAGATGCGCCGGGATGCGCCGGGCGAGCACCGCGTGGCCTCTGCGGGGCTTTGGGGGAGGCTTGTGCCAGTCCTACAAGCCAGCAGCAAGGAGGGAAAGCCCATGAGTTTGCTGCAGACCCAAAGAGTGGGATTTGCTTCGCTTGTAACCCCTCTAGCACATGGGAGAGAAGTCACCCATCCTGCCCCTGGTAGGAGATGGCCCAGATGACCCTTTCTCTGGTAGACTTCCAGGCTCTCATTGGGAGGATCAGCCCTACTCCTGCCCCTTTGCTACCATCAGACCTCACAGCTGGTCTTCCAGCTGAGCTGGCAGAGAAGTAACCTCGTAAAAACGGTAATTAATAATTTTCCTAGCAGCTCGTGCCATGGGCACTCCACTGCTAAGTTTTGCATGGAGGAGCAGGCAAGATAAGCGAGTTTGCAGTCGGATTTGGTTAGGTTTACCATGAAATCAGACCCTTAGGAGGAGTCTGAGTTGTTTTTTGGAGTTCCCCTCTTTCTCCGTTGCTTGCAGAGGAGAAGATGACGAGTTTAGAGTTGGGGCTACGCTTTTAGAAGACCGACCTTGGTGTGCTTCTGAGCTTTGGAGTTGCATCTGTATTATCTGTGGTCCACGTAACCGCACTGCCTCCTCTCCTGCAGAGGAGAATAGCTAATTCCTCAGCAACTCATGACATCCAAACATTATTAATACGGTAGACAGGGACTAAACTTAGCTAATTGCTGTGTGTAAAGCACTTTTATACATTATACCATTGTTTTTATATACAAATTTATATGTGCTGTGTAATATGTAGTGTTATTCGCAACATATTCGCAACCTGACAACCATGATGCAAAAGCGTGAGGTATATTCAGAGCAATAAAATAGTAAAAATCTGAGAGCTTGGACATGAAGCAGCTGGAGGAGCCAGGGAACTGGGAGCAGGCAGTGGACTGGGATCTGTGGCAGTTGCTGGGAAGGCAGTGGGACAGCAGGAGGGCAGCTCCATGCTCCTGGCCATTTTCCCCAGGTGGTACTTGAGCGCACAGCATCCATGCTCAGTAGTGGTATTTAAAAAGCCATGAACGCTGGCTCGGCTTGCCAGCCTTCTCCCCAAAAAGGATCTCATTTGAAGGGCAATCTTCACGTATCCGATTTGCTTTCCGGAGGCAGCCCCGGTGGAGTCACAGGGTTGGCACTTGCATCTCCCACATCCTCGTGGCGTGGCATCGCCTGCGTGGCATCGCCGGCATGCTCCGGCGGGCTCTGTCCTCTCCCCGCTCGGGCTTCAAGCCCTTTGGGGAGTCTCCGTGCATCATCCACCAGCTCCAGCTCCTCTGAGACTCTGCATTGACCTGGCCATAGCTTCAGGCACGTCCGCTCCCCTCCGCACTCCGAGCCCACCTCCCCAGCCCTCTCCGAAGGCAGCCGAGCTTTGCCGACAAGGCGATGTAAAATTCTGATCCGCTGGTTCGTTTTGTAACTTGTTTTCATCATTATCTCTTTTCCTCATCACACATCTCTCATAGGATATCACGAGTGTAAGTATGCTGCTTGCTTGGGCTTTTACCCTCACCTCGCAGTGACTTTATTGTTTGATTTAAATGGAGCACTAAACGATCTAAATGCAAGCTGTCTTTGAAACGGTTCCCTCCGGTAACTTTATCGTCTCAAATGCACTAATTAGAGCTAAAAGAGGAGCTTTTACTCTGTTGGTTTTTTTCCTTATAGATTAATTTAAACAAAGCGTGGCTCTATTGAAGGTGGTGTTTGTTGACAGGGGTGGGGACAGCGCTGAGCTCTCTCTTTCCC
>NW_009234163.1:17682-25015 GCF_000690835.1 Fulmarus glacialis | reverse complement strand
TCTTACTTCTAATTCCTGCGCTAACACACAGGGACCACGTTACAAAACCGGGCTCGGTTGTCCCAGGGCTCTGCAGGCACATGCTTAAAGAAATAAAAGTATCGATCCTCCAAAGAGCTGCTGAGCTGCTCAAAAGCATTGCCTGCCTCTTTCAAAGCTGATATTCTTGGTGTCTGGCTGCACCGCTAGATCAGGGACTGCGTGTTGCCTATAGCCGAATGCTGGAAAAGAAACAGGCCGGCATTTCTGAACACCTTTGACACCGACCGCGTTACGTCGGCTCAGTGTCCGTCTGCAGGGCTGCGGCGGCAGGACCGGAGCCGGCGTGGCTCCTCGGGCAGACCTGCAAGCTCAGCCTCTCCCAAGGATGCAGCCGCTCCCGACGCTGCCTGATCCCTGGCACAGCACACCCAAATTCTGCAGGATTTTGTGTCCTGTAGGCAACTTCATTCGTTAATAATACCTAATAGCTTAGTGCCTCTACCTTCACATGATGTCTGAAGATACCAGCAGCTCCCATCCCTCCCCGACACTCACCCCCACTTTAACAGATCCACCTGCGTGGGTTTGTTTTGGGATCGGTGCTCTGACTGCTTTTTCATCCCGATCCAGTAGCTTTATCCGTACGACTAATCATTCAAACACGTGCAAAAGTTTTCTTGCATACGACATGCGTTACTTCAAAAAACATTTCATGGACCTGAACAGGTCCCACGGGATCGGAGATGGCTCCGAGGATGCCCAGGATGAGAGGGCTCTTAGGGCAGAGGATGCTCTGCTGTAAATTCCCCATGCGTTGCCTGGGGGTAGCTGCAGCAGCCAGTGATGGAGAGTGATGGGTACAGCGCTGGGTGGAGGTTTCTGAAGGCACAGGTTTACTCTCAGCACCTCATAGCCTGTGAAATAGAAACAGAGCTCTCAGCCCTCCTGGTAAAGTGCTTTGAGACCCGCTGGAGCCGTACAGCACTGCCGGAGGAACGGGTGTCCCGCGGGAGGACGCTTATTGCCAAAATTCATGATACTGTGACACCTCTAACCCGCGCGACTCGAAAACCCCACTTCCCATCGGTGCGATCCCTCCCTGGTTCTTGCGGTGGAGCAGCTGGCAACCTGCTTTGGTTAAAAAAATAGAGAAAGAAAAAAAAAAAGACTTATTTTGCTGAAGAAAAGTGCTCCAAGCTATCTTGTTACTGTTGGGAAAGCAGCTCGATTGTAATCCTGTGTCTTTGGGCACTTATAACTTTAGCAAATTAGCCTTTGGGATAAAGTTGTTATCCTTGTTTCCAGTTCCAAGCTGGATGTTTTTGGGAACATTTCAGATTCCCTTTGGCTCTTTTTAGGAAGATTGGAGTATGAAAAACCTTAGATTTTTGGGTTTTTTCAATCGGTTAAATAAGGTTCAAGAGGTTTGATTTGTGCTCAATTAACTCAAAAACCCCGGTTTGATAAAGTGCCAACTTCCCAGGGACAATCCGCGCTGTGCCTCGGTCACTTTAATGCTTCATTTAGGTCCCCAAAGCCGAAAACACAGGCTTGTGTGACTCGTCCAAAGCCATCTGTCTGTGCCAGATCTGATTCACAGAGAAAATAATTTACAAATTGTGGTATTATAAAAGAGCGGTGCCGGCTGAGAACCAGCGGGTTGGATGTTGAGGCTGATACCTTCAGGAGCTTGTTGAAGGGTTGACCCTTGTTGGGTGGTTTCCCTTCCCAGCACATGCCCTGCCTGCGTAAAGCTAACGCTTGGAGTGTGCAACGAGACCTGCCCCCCCCCAAATACGCATCCGCAAATGTAAGTGTGCATGAACCCCGGCTTTGCATGGCGGAGAGAGATGGAGCTGCACCAGCTTCGCCTTCAGGTCCCGTCCCACCACCCCGCTCTTCTTGTCTCTGGCTTTTTGGAGACCCCGCAGAGACCAGCACACTGCTTCATGTATTAAATGTAATTAAAAAAAATAGAAATCTCAAGAAGATTTGTAAGTTGGGGGAACCAGTGCTGGATTCCTTCCTTTGGTATAAATTATATTATACAATACTGTGTAGTATTTTAAGTTCACAACTCTGAAACTTTATGGCTGTCACAAAAGCTGCATCTCTTGGCCGCATGCAATGCACCATTTCAAATAAGAAGCCTTAATGCTGTGGATTTGATGCCAATTCTTTAATTTCCTCCTAATATTACAGCGTTGTCATTTACCACTTCATGAGATGACATGGGGACGTAGCAAAAGCTGTTTGGAAGGGGAGAACGAGAGGCTGTAGGGTTTCCTGCGTTTTGGCATTAGAGACAGACCCTCCAGTGACATTGATTGGGATGCGCGGGGTTTAAAGCAAAAACGCAAACTGTGTAAAGCCTGCACATGGCTTGGTATGTGTCTTTACACAAATATATGATGAAAATTGAGGTAAGGCCTTTAGATGCAGTCACCTCCTCTCTCTATCAGAGCCTGAATAAGGGCACTTTACGTGCGATTCCTTCGTGGGGCTTGGGTGCAACGTTAAGCAGCGATACCTGTGCCATAACCTGTTTCTGCTCTGCGCAGGATGAGGGACACGAGCAGAAAAAACAACGTTTTTGCCCAGTTTCGGAAAAACGAAAGGGACAAGCAGAAGCTGATAGACACCGTGGCCAAGCAGCTCCGCAGCCTGATCAACAGCCATCACTCGTGAGGGACTCGGGGACCCCCTGCCCGCGCCGGTCCCTGCACCGCAGCCTTCCACATGCCTGGACTTGGGATTCTTGTTCAAAGAGAATATATGTATTTTTTTATTCACCTGTATAGTATTCACGAAACCTACCCTGATGACAAAATGTTCCTTGTTAAACAATCCCGGGGAAGATAGACGGCAGCGCTCGTGAAGGCGGTGTCAGGAGTCTCCATTATAAACTCCTATTTTCAGGGGTTTATAAAGTGACGGTAAATCCTGAAGCCTGAGAGAGAAGTTCACACCCAGACTAATTTTTTTTTTTTTAATAAGCCAAATTGAAAGAATCGGTCTGACTTCCTTTTGTTAACTTATTCAGTTGCAGAACAAATGAAAACAAAACATATAGGGAGGAGTCGTGGTTTCAAGTTCTTCCCATGGGCTCCGGTAAAAGGAGCACGCGTTTAGAAAGAGGGTCACCCATTAGCGTGTCTTGCCAGCTTGCGTATTGGAGTTCGGTAGGAAAAGAGGCAAACTGATTTCCCAACTTTTCTCCTCTTTTTCCTCTAAGGGCTGATTTCCACCTTAGGCTGCAGATCGCTGGAGCTGCAACCCTTTCCCGCGCATCTGTGCTCAGCATAGCCACCCCCTGAGCTCCACCTCTAGGACCTGCCCGTGTCTTTTGGATCTGCACTGAATGGAGAAGGGCTTCGCGAGCTGCCTCGTTAGTTAGATTTGGAAAGGGAGAGCCAGGAGGTAATCTGGCAGGGTGTCCTGCGGTGCCGATCTGGCGCCGGGATGCTGCTGCTCGCATCCAGCACGGTCGGGCAGCAGGAGAGGAGGGATGCTCAGCAGGGACGGTGCAAAGGCAGATTGGGCTCTCCCGGTGTCCAGGGCACTCCGTTCAGGGTTTTTTCCTCTCTTTGCACCTCTTTTCTATGCTGATATCCCATCTTCCCTCTCCTCCTGACACGGTGCAATGGGGTAAAGTCCCTCTGCTTCCCGCAAGCGCTGCCTTGCTCCATGCGAAGGGCAGCCCTGCAAACTTGCCACTGGCCAGGACGATGAGAAGGAACCTCCCTGAGGTCCCCGAAGCGGAGGTGGTGGGAGATGCCCCGTGGAGCAGCATCGCTCAGCTCCCCCCTAGCTCAGAAGTGCCTATGGACAAAATTCCCCTCTGCTCTGAAGGTGCCCAGACATCCTCTGCTCAGATCAAGACAGCCTTTGCGGAGGACGGTAACGCAACCAACAGGACTTTAATCCCAGGGTTCAGGTTACGGAGAGAGGGGACTTTCGCCCTTATCTTCTCGTTACCCTTTTGACTCTAATTACTGCAGGTGAAAGCTTATCCAGCCGGTTCCCCCACCTCCCAAACCCTGATGTTAAAGGGAATTAAAATCTTCCCGGTGTATGTTACGGCCCTGGCAGTGCTGCTTCAGCAGGGGCACGAGCCGTGCCCGTTTCCTACTGGTTTGAAGGCGGTGGGTGCTCAGCTCTCCAACCGCTTCTGGAAGCGGAGGGGTGTTTTGCTGACCTGCAGAGCGAGGTTTCTCCTTCCCCTCCCTCGGCACAGACTCCTGAAGCTACGGAGGGGCAGGAGTTGTTCGAACATCACGGCGTGGCATTTGGCAGAAGAGCAGCAGCACTTCCTTGGTGCATTCAGTCCCTTCGCTCTCTGACCACACGCGCTTTTTGCTGTGTGTTTCTTGCCTGGGGAGCTCTTCTGACAGTCAAACTCTGGATGCACGAAGGGGATGGTGCTTTATCTTCCCTCCTTGTTCCTCAGCAATACTTCTTTTTTCGTTTTCTTTTTGATAAGGGTACGTGTTAATTAACCCTGAAAGTAAATAGGCACGTTGTCAGCAGTGACCTTGCGGGGCTGCCGTCCTGTCCCAGCAGGCTCCAGCCACGAGGACCAGTGGGTTATTTGCATTCGTAGGAGGGAAAAGCCAAACTTGGCTTTACGGTTCCTTGCATTTGGCGGGGAGGATCAGAGGTTACTTTTTTCTTAACGCCTTTTTGAAGTACATGTAAGAAGGATGGAGGAAAAAAGCAGCTGAATGGAAGTTGGTATTAGCATGGCCCGAAAGGCATCATCTTTGTAGATACATCTACGTATGACCCAGCAAAGGCTTTCAGAGGGACAAGTGAAAATGAACTCAGTCCATTCCCGCTGGTGACCTCTTTCCTGATCTCCAAAACGCAGGTCCTGAGCATGAACCAGCCTGGGGGCTTCGCCACAGCCCCTCTGAGCCCCAGGGGGTCCCCAGCTCGATCTTGGCATCCCAGATCCTGCACAACCGAGAAAGAAAAATTGCCCAGCTTGCCGGACTCCGATGGAAAACTCTTCCTCGCCAAATTGCTGGGGAAGGGAAGCAGACCGGTCCTTATGGTCCTGGCAACGATGGGAGAGCCCTCAGCCCTCCAGACACGATGTGTCCCGTGAGCTGCAGGACCACGGGACACTTCTATTCCTCCTCCCCATCCCTCAGCGGTGCCACCATGGGAGAGACACGGGGATAAGAATGCAAAGGGGGTGCAAAAGCAGGTGGGATCGGCTGGTTCAAGCATCAGACCTGAGCTCCTACCCAGAGCCTGGCAACGATGGGAGAGCCCTCAGCCCTCCAGACACGATGTGTCCCGTGAGCTGCAGGACCACGGGACACTTCTATTCCTCCTCCCCATCCCTCAGCGGTGCCACCATGGGAGAGACACGGGGATAAGAATGCAAAGGGGGTGCAAAAGCAGGTGGGATCGGCTGGTTCAAGCATCAGACCTGAGCTCCTACCCAGAGGATGGAGATCGAAACAAAAACCCCAGCTATCCGATGGTGACAGCGACAGGGGAAGCTTCAATCCACGGGGCACTTCAGTTAAGGGCCATTAAATAGTAACAAGCACTTTAGAATCCTTCGGAATCGAGCTGCTACAGATGCTGGCAACGGCATCGCTGAGCATCAGTGAGCATGACAAATAAGGCACTCTGGCATTTCCAGTTTTTATTAGTGGGAGGATAGACTGTCAAACACCATTTTTAATCGCTTTTGTCAGCCGCTGGCTTTGCTGCCGGGCGAGGCGGTGCTTTGCAGCCGGGGTGATTTTTCTCTCCTCCGTGCTAGGTGCGGGATGAAGGGAGGAGGAGCAGGCACCGCCGGGCAGCATCGCCTCCGGTCCTTGGGACGTGGGGAAGGGGCTTTGCGCTGCTGTCGGTGTGAGCGGAAAAAAGCATCCAGCTCCTGCCACCGCCTTGAAACTCCATTTTTTTCCCCCAAAGGGGTGACCCCTACATTGCATTGGGCAAGGGCTGCTCGCATAAAAACCCCAAAGCAGCTGGGTCTTGGGGCAAGACCTTTTTTCAGATGCTCCAGCCGGCTCCCAGCCTTCCCCATCCCACATCTGGGCTCTCCCACCAAGCTTTGGTTAAAAGAGGAGCGACACGGTATTGCCGTGCCTGCCCGGGATGGATTTCCTCGCTCCTTTAAGTTCTGCTCGGAGAGGCCGGGATTGGAATCCTGCAAACCGGCTTCTGGCGCTCAGGACTTGCTGCTGGGAAAGTCAAACTCGGCCAAGGGAGAGATTCAGCGAGTTTCTGATTTCGGGAGGTCAAGCGCCTAACCGCAAGTCACAGAACGGGATGAAAAATGGCATTTTGGTGCTCTGGTCCTAATTAACTTTTTGTTCCAAGAGATGCAGTTCCATCCCTTCAAAATAAAATTAATCTTTTAAACAGATTGCTTAAAAAGCCCTGGAAGACATTTAAAATCCCCTCTAAATCTCTTACTAATGGTTGGTATCCTCCGATACGGATGGTATTGCTTATGAGGGAAAGGTTGTTGCTATAAATTTATAAGGGGGGGGTTTTTTTGGTGGGAAACAGGGACAGAACCCGCTGCTGTAGTCGAAGATCTGCAACCCCCAAAACAAATAATGCTGCTATTAACACCTCCGTGTACATACATTGAACCTTCCTTAGGTTGTTTTTTAAGCAGTGGCTGTGGAAAAGACTGGGTTATCCCCCCTCTTCCCCTACCTGACAAACATATTTCAGCACCAGTGGTGGTGGGGGGGCAATATTAACAAAAGAGACAAGTTTGGCTTCCTGAGAAGCAGCCGCACATCTTATCTTCTTTATAATCTTCTGGGGCTCTGCAAGGCAGCCCAGGGAATGGGAATAATTTTATATAAGGGCTCTAATGAGCTAACCTGCAGCCCAAACCATACCTATACATTAGGGGAATGGCCTCCGTTAGACATCAGCGCGTGTGCATGTGTGTGAGAGAGAGGAGGAGATTGTTCTGGGTGTTTTTTTATTCCTAGGGCTGGAGTTCAAGTCAGATGCTCTTAGCAATTTTGCACTTTGTTCTACATCCAACCGCAACTCCAGGCTCTGGTGGGGCGGGGTGGGGGGGAGAAGCTGGCCGATGCTTTGTTCGAGGGGCTGTTTTGGTTTTGTTTTCTTAAAAATTGGCTGCTTTTGTGCTGCTACGAAAATGGATGTTTGGGCAGAAGGCGTGGGCGTTTGCATGCTGGCCCCAAACTGTTTGCAAGATGCTGGGAGGCAGCGGGGAAAGCGGAGGCTGAGCTGGAGCCGGGGCCTCTCCGGTGGCATCGCCTGCTGTCGGCACCTCCTGCCCTGAAGATGTTTTTAGGGTAAAATCTTTTACCCCCGCAAGGTAGCGATGGGGGGG
>NW_009234163.1:17387-17668 GCF_000690835.1 Fulmarus glacialis | reverse complement strand
TTTTGCGGTAGGTGTCCCTCCAACATCCCTTCAAACCAGTGTTCAAACCCTCTGAAGGGGCATCTTTGTCCTTGGTTGTTTCCTACCTCTCCGCCACACCTCCATTTGGCTTTTCCCTTTAATTCGGGGTTGGGTTTGGTGCTTTTTTGGAGCATCAAGTGGTTTGGAGCATCGAACCACGCCCCGGCTGGATGCATGTCTCATCCCCGGATGCCGCGGGGATGCGGGGGGCTCTGCGCCCCTTTTCCTCTGGCTCCGCGGTGCCCCGGGGCCCCGTGGAT
>NW_009234163.1:17015-17251 GCF_000690835.1 Fulmarus glacialis | reverse complement strand
ATCACGCTGCTGGGGAGCTCAAAGGGAACACAGCTCACAAATAAATCTGATCGCAAATGACTTCAAGATGGGCCCGTCTCTGCTGTCAACTGGGAAAATTGTGCGTTTGAGGGAAGCGACCCGAATACACCGTGCTCTGGGTGGGATTCACCCCAAAAAGAGCGGATGGAGACGGGGCTCGGGCTGGGACCTGGGGGATGGGCGATTTGCTTCACCTCCAGAAATGATGCTGCCGG
>NW_009234163.1:11296-16999 GCF_000690835.1 Fulmarus glacialis | reverse complement strand
GCTGCTGGTGCTGCTGGTGCTGCTGGTGCTGCTGGTGCTGCTCTGGTCTCGAGCCCCTCTTTTGCACCCAGGGCTGCGCTGGGTGCTCAGGGCCAGGCTGGGGGAGCTTTGGCCGGAGCAAGCATCATTCCCACCTGCAGCCCCTCCGGCTCGGGGGGCAGCACCCCAAAACCTCCACAGGCAACTCGGAGTCGTGCTTTTGGAATCCAGTCTGCACCGAGTTGCTTTCTGCCTTGGCTCATCCCTCTGATTTTATTTTGACATGAAACACACCCGCGCCCTCATCCCCATCCCTCCCTGTCCACTGGCTGCTTCTGTTGCCTTTTCTCATTTTTTTGGGGGGGGAAGGACGTGATTTTGTAAACTAATGTGGTGAAAACAGCTTTTTTTGCACAAGTCGTTGCACAATAAGGGGAAAATTTAGTAAATTAGGTTTAACTTTAAAGGGAACTTTTTTTTTTTCCTTAAAACTCACTAGCAGAGCTACTGATTAAAAGAAAAAAAAAAGATGGACTGATTAAAAAATGGACTGCATGGTTTACAGGTTAAATTGCGTTAGAAATTAGCATGTTGATTTCGACTGTACATTTATCCTATTGTAACTTCTATTAAACAATACAGCATATAACTGTTTAAATAAGTCCCTGTGCTTGCTGTGGCTGTGTGCATCACTGCGAAGGCATTGCCTTTGTCTTCAGCTCGCCAGAAATAAATCCTAAATCCCATAAAACACAAAATTCAACATCCCTTTTGTACAACCGGCAAAGATCTGCTGCTGAAACACCTGGATTTACGGATTGTCCCATGGGGAAACGACCCCTTAACGAGTGCTGGCTCCCGCACCCCGGGTTGCATTGCCATGCTGAGCCAAAGCCAAGTTTTGCCTAATTTGGTGGCTATTTTAATTGGTTTCTACCGTAAACAAGCATGATTAAACCCAAGCCTGGAGTTGAAGAAGTAGCCGCCTTGCTCTCATTGATTACATCTAGATTTGCAGATGGGGAAAGGAATCTCGAGTAGGAATTAAGGCTTTGGAGGGCAGAGCAGAGGTAATAGGCAGTTCATCGAGGCGGGGGGGTGGCATTAGCTTTCTACGGGAAATCTTTTTGCCCGCTCACGTTGCGTATTTTCTTTCATGGTATTTGTCATCCTTTGCAATTTGATGATTATATTAGCATGTTGGTTTTTTTTTTCTCTGGCCCTAACTGCGTTAGGATATTAGATTCCCCAAATACCTCCCAGCCCTGGCACTGAACGTGCAGTAGACTTTGGTTTCTGTAAGATGTTTGACTTGGTACCACAAGGCACGTTGATTAGGAAATCCAAATGATATAAAATCAACATGACGCGCTAATTAAAAACGGGCTAACTGGGATAGCTCAGCATGTAATCTTAAACAGAGGCGCAGGGCTGGGGCATCTCCATGGGGCCGGGCGATGCTGAGCACGCCAGGCTGGGGGGGACGTGGGGGTCCTGCCCCCCTGGAAGGGGCAATGGGGAGGTTTGGTGGAAGGGCTCAGGCAGACGATGTGGTTCGGTGCGTAGGAGTGAAGGATTTAGGGCATGTTCACGGGCTGGGGGACTCCCTCCTGGAAAGCAGCAGCTGTGTAAAAGGATCCTGGATGGATTGTATTCCATGAATTCCTCTAAAACCCTTTTTTAAGCCATTTATCCCTTTTGGTTTCCATCACGTCCTGGGCAGGGAGTCCTGCGTGTTAACTCGGTGCAGTGGGGAGGAAAAGTGCTCCCCGGTGCTTGTTTCTAACTAAACCTCTGCCAGGGATGTTTGCACGTGCACATGAGGCAGAAGAGGATAAAAGGAGGATGGGAACCTCCCAAATTTAATCTGTCCACCTCAAAATATTCTTGGGTTCTATCTGGTAATGGCAATCATGAACAAAAGGGAAAGTGCCATTTCCTCTGACAGCAGGTCCAGGTGGGACCCCAAAAACACACGAAGCCCCCCCAAGCCCGGCCAGCCCACCCTGGGACCCAGCAGCTGGCTCAGCACCACGGATCAGCCCGACGTCTGCTCCCACGGGGCAGCTCCGTGCGAAGTGCTTGGGTTAAGGGCTTTGACCTTAGCCCCTGTCCCCTTGGCCTGGTGTATCTTGAGTGCTGAGCAGTGCTAAGAGCAGACTGGATGTGTGCTGGTCCTGGCTCAGGACCGTGCTACAGGGGATGCGCAGCCCCGGGCAGGAGAGCCTGGAGATGCTCGGCGGCACCCACGGGGCTGAGATGTGGTCCAGCACCGTGGAGCTCCAGTGGGAGACGGTGGGCAGAGATCTCCTCGGACCATCCCAGCCGGTGGATCAGTGAGCTGCGGCCGCAGGTACGTTGTGGGACACGGATGCGGGATGCTGCAGTGCGCAGCGATGTTACACCAAAGACCGAGTGCTGCGGTGTGGCAGGGCTCTGCCTGCACCTGAATCAGTGCACAAAGCAAGGCCAAACCTCACCACAGCTGAGTGGCACCCCAAAGCCACTCAGCTGTCTCTGTGCCACCAAGCCTTTCACCCCAGATGTCCTCAGCACTTCTTGTGACCCTCCCAGCCCATGCAAGGGGCTGCCGGAGGAGTGAGCCTGTTGTCCCAGGGGACATGTTGCAAGCCCAGAGTTGGAGGATGGTGCTGGCTGTAGCCCCATCCATCCGAGGAGCAGTCCCTGGAGCAAACCCTCCCCAGGAACATGCCCAGGCGCCTCTGGAGAAAAGCAAGTTGGGACGGTGCAGCCGAGGGGCGAGACGCGGCCCCACACCTCCGCTCACACCCTGGCCTGATGCCGTGTCACTGGGTAGATGCAGGGAGCATGCCCTGAGCCCTTGGGTTGCTCCTTTTGGTTGTCCATGCCTGGCTTTTCTCATCTTTAAAATAAGAGTTTCTCATTTTGACATCTTCTGCGGGGCGCTGAGTTTCTGCTCTGGGATTTATCATCTCCGTGCGGTGGCTCGCTGCCTTGCGTTTCCCGCACAGATGGGATGGAGGCCAAGTGGCCAGTCTAGCTGGGTTATCGCCATCAGTATTGCTTTGTGGGGTCTGCAGGACACCACAAGGAAGAAGATCCAGCACAGCCTTAACATGCTTGGACCTAGAGATGCTCCTGCCCTCTCCGGTGGGACAGGACCTGTGGAGGTCTCTAGGCCAGTCTCCTGCTCCAAGCAGGACTGTTGCTAACGCTGGATCAGATGGCTGTGGCTTTATGTGACCGAGTCTTGAACGACCTCCAAGGATGGACATCCCCCACCTCCCTGGTGGCCTGTCCCAGGGCTGCACCACCCTCCCAGTGAAGACTTTCTTATGGTCCAATCTGAACACAACTCCCAGAGCGTGGTTTGCTGTGCTGGCAAGGACAGTAACTGTGGGCTTATGTTCAACCTGGTTGTCACTGTCACCACTCGAACTAGTCCAACAGAGCTGATACTCGGCCACTCAGTTCCCACTCTGTGGCTGCTTTCCCTGGTGACACCAGGCAGACCATTGTACCGGGGGTGCTGAGCGTGCAGGCTGATGACTGTCCTGTACGTGGGACATGACGAGATAGCAAACCCACAGCTTGATGTAGGCATCTTCCAGTCCCAAGCCCTTATTCTGTCCCATGGCAGCTCCATTCCTGGGGCTGGCTCCCTTAAGGAGGAAAATCCCATGGGCTGGAAACGGGCTCATCTGACAACTTCACTTTCCTGCAACCTCAGCCAATCTCATCAAGGAAGGAGGTTAAGAGGTAAATCGAGGTGAAGGCAAGAAGGGACAGAGACAGGAGGAAATAAATGCTCAGGAATATCTGTTGAAAAGTATTTGTCTCACCTGCCTCGAAGAAAATAAGGAGGAAAAAACCTCCCTGCTTGTGGTTGCTTGTGGGTTTGGGATTCAGCTCTGGAAAACAGCTACAGCAAACGCAACAAGAAAGAAAATCTTGTTGAGTGATCGCTGAACTTTGAATCAGGGTGGTGGCTGCAGGCAGGAGACTGCAGAGGAGCCAAAACCTTCCCAACCAACCCCCAAATTGGTTGAGCACCAGATAAAGACGGCCCAGACATCCCCTTCTCTTCATTGACGCCAAAGGTTGACTTGGTCAGATGTAGGTCCCTGCACACAGGCAGAGGAATACTGCCCAAAACACCTGGGCTCACATCAGACCTCAAAGCCTCTGTCTGGGATTCTGCTTTTGGAGGTGTTGGCCTGATCTCATTAGGTCGTGTGGTGTTAAATTGGTATCAGTCGTGTTTAAATTCCCCCTTTGAACGAGTGAGGATTTTGTTCCTGGACATCTGTTTGGAAGCCTTTCCAGCATCTCACTTCTCAGATACTTAAAAGTCTCTGTCCCATGTCCCTCCATGTTTATCTGAGACCAGTTTGCACTTGCTTGCTTTTGTGTCAGCTCTCGTTCTTCAACTTTATTAGCTCTTTCCCCTCCGTGGTGTTGTCTCTCTTGATATGTGTAGAGAGAGAAATCACCCAGTCTTCTCAGCTGGGGTTTTCCCTGCCCAGCAAAGCCCAGGGGCTTTAGGCTCCCTATCCCTCTCCATTTTCTGGTTGCCATTTCCCATACATATTCCCATTTCCCATACATATTCCCATCTCCCATACATGTTCCCATCTCCCGTACATGTTCCCGTCTCCCATACATGTTCCCACCTGAGCCTCTCTCTCAACGTGGTGGACCAAAAAGGCGCATGCTGCAAGGAGCTGCCAGGACTGACACGTGCATTAATGCTTCACTGTCTCAACTGGAAAAGTCTCACCAGATACTAAACACCCTCTTCCAGTGCTATGGCAGAATTGCTTTGTTGGAGGCAGTGACCCTCGCATCCAGGTCTTTCTTCTCGTTGGCCATTTCGAGGTGAAGGGCTCTTTGCTTGGTGCATGACCCTGCTCTAATGGCTCTCACCCTCCTGCCTTCCCTCTGCTCATCGCGGTTGTTCAGTTCTTCCCAGTTGACATCGCCATGATCCCCGTCGGTGGTGATGTTGTTGCGGTGTGGAGGGTTTGCCGGATTTCTTCATGGGTCAAAAACAGTTCTGGCAGGATGGGGAAGATTGTGTGAGGTGGATGAGAGAATATGGCCATCTTCAGTGAACTTCTTCCCACCCCTGAGAGCAAGGAACGAGTGGGCGGATGGACACTGGATGAGAAGGACCACCAAAGCTTGCAGGACTGAAGAGTTTAAAGCAAAAGTGAAGGAATAAAGCTGATAGAGACAGCTGTCGTCACATGCCCGGAGAGCACAGGTGAAGGAGGTTGTTAGAGCAGATAAACAAATATGAGAAGGGAGAGGAACAGATAGCCCAGAGATAGCATGACCTGCGATAAGGACAGGTGAGGGAGATGAAGCAGCTAGGGAAGGGATTGCACCTCCCCTGGCAAGAAGACTGGACAAAATCCAAGAGGAATGAGCACAGAGCATTACGTACAGGGGAAGAAATGTGGGCAGGGAGACACAGGAGATGGAGCAACCGGATTTGGGACATGAAACTGGGTCATGCAGGGAGTAACACGGCAGAGCGGTTGCAATGGCAAGACAGGGCAAGGATGGCCAAGCCAGATGGCAACGAAGGCGAGGGTGGCGGGAGCATCGTGCGGTGATGCCGTGTGATGGGGAAGAAGCAAGACGGGACCACTCGGGGTAAAAAGGACTTTTCTCCTTTCCTCCTTGATGCTTCTTTAGTGTTTTGTCCAAACGCACTGCAGTGCATCCGATCCCCAG
>NW_009234163.1:10179-11265 GCF_000690835.1 Fulmarus glacialis | reverse complement strand
TCCTCCTGGTGACAGCCCCTTCATCTTCGCTCTCTGCCGTGATTATGAGGCCCACGTGGCTGCGCGGCCCTGCTAATTGCATTCTGTGGGGCAGTAATTGAATGAAGGCTCACGAGAGCCATGGATCAAAGGCAGGCGCCCATCAATATCTGCCTGCCCCAGAATCCGATTAGCAGGGAGAAGGCATAAATCACGCCTGCCCCTCCCGACCCAGCAATACTTAATGCAGGTACGGCGCCCAGGCCGGTGTCAGGGAAATCTGATTTGCTCACGAAAGGTTAAGCAACACTGTGGATGAAAAATTATTGCGATGCCGTGTCTTCTCAGCAGTCATTCATCTCCGCGCCGCTTGCTGTGGGATGGAGGGGCTGCCCGAGCAGGCTTTGGGAGATGATTACTCAACGTCGCGGAGACGTGTGAAGTGTTAAACACCCCCCGGCGGGGCACGGGGCAGTCGTTTGTATTCATTAGCCGGCCCGCTGCAGATGTCGGCTCGGTCTTTGAGGGGGTGCAGGGACGCACGCTTGCTGCCTGGGTCCTCACTGTCCTCGGTGAAGTGGCGGGACCTGATTTCTTCTCCCTTGGTGGCCCCGGGCACTTGTTGCTGCACCGTGCAGGGGACTCCCATCTGAGGAGGGTGATCCTGTTTCTCCTCCATCCACGGTCCTGGTAACAAAACCATCCCAGCGGGGCCAGGCAGCCGCTGCCTGCAGGGAACAGGTCGTGTGGAGACCTGGAAAGAACTTCAGTCGTTTCCACTACTGTCCCCTTTTGAGGCTGAAGGTGCGATGGCCCCCAGGACTGTGCAGAGCGTAGGGGATGCTCTACAGCCCCATGCCACCAGTATCATTTGCAGCTCTGGTAATATTTCTCCACCATGAGGTGCAAAAGCCCTGGCTGAAGGCAGCACTTGGCTCTTCTCCTCCCCAAATCTTTGCCACCGAGCTTTCGCTCTGCCCTGCCAGCCTCTTAACAAGCCAAAGCCACGGGTTTTCCAGGGCAGAGCCTGGTGACTGGATCTCTAGGTATGTTTCTGTTCCCGTCTGTCCAAGAAAGGATGGGCAACAGCCTCTAAGCTGTCATGTT
>NW_009234163.1:0-10146 GCF_000690835.1 Fulmarus glacialis | reverse complement strand
CTTCTCAACAGCATCATGATTCAGATTAGAAGAAATGCATAGAAGAGGGGAAAAGTGTCCTTCAGGTGAATATCCTTAATACTGCCCGCTGAGGGATGGACCCTCTGCAAGGCCAGCCGGCGGTGGCTCCAGCGGTGGGTGCTCCTCCCTCAGCACCCCCAGGCCCACCTGAAGCTGCAGCTTCTCCCCTCACTGCAGCACAGCTTTGGGGCTTTTTGAGGCGGTGAGATTTGCTTTATAAGGGAGAGATCACTGGGAACCTAATATTTATTGTCCAAATTTGCTTTGGGTGGGTATTAGACAGATACCAATGGGCTGTAAAGAGGAAGACCCGGGGCTGACGTTCCCCAGGGGTTGAGATATGAGCATAACTTTATCTCGGCTGGGTCCTTTCCTGCCCTCAGCTGCCCTCAGCTCTACCAGCTCAGGAGAAAGCAGAAAGCTACGTGAAGAGCCTGAAGCAGCTGCTGGCAGGGTGCGCCTGGACTGGCTTCTGTTGAAACCGTGGCTACTGGAGGTGGAAATCCCTAGTTTATCTGTTGAGCACCTGCTTCTGGTCTCAGCATCACAGCTTGTGCTGTGAAACCCCTCCAGCTCTCATGTGCACCTCTTTCTAGGTACAGACTGGGATGCGTCCACTTATATCCATCTGCTCAGAGGGCTGAGGGCAGGATACAAGGTAGCCTGCAGTCACTGCGGTCGGAAAAATGTGGTTTTGCATCAGACCACTGACAGGAGGTGGAGCAGAGCGTGGTGCAACAGCCTGAGGCCCTGAGCTAAGCATTCACTGCCTGTCTGTGATACTCAACCCCATCCTCCCCATCCCATCACGGTCTGTTGTGTCCCGCTGAGAGATATCCTGCTCCGAGGAATTTTCCTTCTTTGCGATGGAAAAGCGATTGCTTAAGACATGCAAAACTTGGCTGGGGAATTAACTTCCTTGGTGGGACTGCCTGGGAATTGTGTTGCTTGATGGGCAAAGCATGCCCAGCGTGGGGCTGGTGAGACAATCGAAGCATCTTTGTACCTGAACCAAGGGTTCAGATCCCTTTGGATACTTCATGGTTGAAGTGGCTGAGAATATTTTGTTCATCTCAAAGCGGGTGGCGGAGGGAGGGATCTCAACAGCGTGTACAGGTAGGAGGTTGCAATAGCACGGCTGGGCTTCAGGTTGCGTGTGCTGTCAGAAGCATGAGGGGGTTACCAGGTTAAGGGGTGAGTGCAGACAGCCAGGGGTGACACAGACCCACGACCTGAATTTTGTTACTAAGGACCTGGTCAAAAATCCCCCAGAGCTGCCATGCAGCGTGGAGCAAGCCCTTGGTGTGCAGAAGTGATGTGAGCAGCATCGGTCAGGATGCCCTTCGTTCTCCGCAGGAACCACCAGCTTCCCAGGAAGCGACGGCTCCAGCGCTGCAGAACTGCAGCCAGGTTTGACTTCCCACCCTCCTGAGCTGTTTCGTCTCACCAGCGGACCCCAGGAGAAATCGAGCAGCTCATCAGCACAGCCATACACTCTGCACTAGTTTCTGCTTCGGCCAAAAATCCCCCTTCTCCAGCGTTGCTTGGGAGAAGACAACTCCACTGTCAAGTTGGCAGAAGGGATGCAAAGCCAGGTCATCCCCAAGGGCAGACTGGGCTACGCATAGCCTTCAAGGTCATGTCCTGGACATCTCAGCATCGAAAGCTTCAGTGTGGCGACCCACACAGGCGGAAAATCCCCATGAACAAGCAGTCCTGGGGATGATCCTCCACATCCAGACTCCAGGAATGGTGAAGTCGCAGCTTTCCTGCCTGGCTCCAGTGTTCCCCGACTTCAGGAGAGGTTTGTGAGCTTTGTCTACAGGCAGACCAGCCCAGGGCTTGTGCACGCGTGTGGTGGCATGCAGGGGTAGATAGCATCTCTCTGGGGTTTGGCTCCAAGGTGCTGGAAGGAGCGCATGAGGGTGCTGGCTTCATCAAAAACCCAGCCCGGTGTTGGACACTGAGCACCGTATATGTCAGGACTGGCCTTTTGGGGTTACCGGGGCAAGATTTCCCCACCACTGACTTCAGCTTAAGACCGAACCCTTAGTCCTAACCCAGGAAAACATTTCACACCTGCTCGAATGCTTTCAAGCCTCTGGGATGCTTTCCTGGGGTAGGGCTGCAGCGAAAGCCCTGAGGTTGTGTCTATACCAGCAAATTAAACAGTTCCAGGGTTCAGACACCAATTATCCTCACTGTTAAATTATTAGCACTCGCCCAGGTAATTCTTAGGCATGGTTCTGGAGCGTGCATGGCCCCGGACCCTTCCCAATAGGCAGGTTGGATGTGGCCACCCTGTTTTTGGCAGGTAGGGGAGGGCAATTCAATGGGCAAAGGCTTGTCCCTGCCAGAGGGCCCCGGGGCCGGAGGATGGTCCCAGCCGCGTCCATCGCGCCGGTGCAGATGTAACCTCTGTGCTTCTGCAGCGCAGACGTGGTCAACCAGGCGCTCATTTAACAAACCCACGGCTCAAATCTTTACAGCTTGGATAGTTACCAACCATGCAGCCGTGAATACCTAAGTGGTAGTAATTAATTATAATTGCGAACGTTCATATTAATTTACAGTAGCATAATTTATAATTTTTTTTTTTTTTGCCAGGATGCTTGTTTTTGCTGATTAAGGCCGTGTCTGCGGCAGCTGGTATTGTCACCAGGAAAGCCTTAATTCCTGGCAGCAGAGACAAGAAGAAGCCCTCGCCTTTCCACCAGCTGGCGAGACGCAGTCGGCTCCTGCCGTGCCTCCCAGTCCTCCTGGGAAAGCTGCTTCCCCCCGAAACTGGGTCCCAGCAGTGCATGTATCAACTGGCACCGGAGAAACCTCCATCGCCATCCGAGGCTGCCCGAGCTGCCTGCTCCTCCTCTGCCTGCGCCGTGCACCTCGTAAAACCCTGGTGCTTCCCTGGCACTTCTGATCTGCCTGTCTGCCGGGGAGGTGGGATGGGCGGGCGAGAGTTGCAGGCTGGAATTTCGACGAGGAAGTTCCCCGGTGCAGAGGGGACTGACTTCTTCCTTGCTTTTTGGCTTATTATATTTTTATTTGTTTTTCTAATCATCTAGTAGACAATCTTTTATTGTTTTGTTCCCCCAAGGACTACTAGAAAGCAGGTGAATGTGACGTGGGACATCCTTAACCCCGCAGTCACCCCGACCCCGTTCCCATATAGATAAGCCGATGACTAAAGTACAGCTTGGGCTTTCTGAGACACGCCTAGTTGCTTGGCTCCCTTCTAAATATTTTTTTACAGCCACCCTCCGCACCCCGCTGGGGAAATTGCACCCAAGGAGAGCTGAATGCGTCTGCACCTGGGTAATGCTATGCCCAGGTAGAGCCGGGGAGAACAGATGCCAGAACCATTTTCCTCATCAAAAATGATGGAAGAGGGAAGGTGTGAGCTCAGTTCTGCTGGGCACGGTCCAAGCATCCAGTCTCCCTCTCCGGCTTGGTGCTACCGAGCCCTCTGAGCCCAAATTTGTGGGCTGCAGTGCTGGAAGGACACAGACTGGTTGGAGACAGTCCGGAGTTGGGCTGCAAAAGAGACCAGAGGACTGGAAATCAAGGCCAAGGAAGGAAGATCAAAAGGCTTGCAGTTGTTTAGTTTAGGAAAACTTTATAACAGCCTACAAATATGTAACAGGCTTCTGCAAAGAGGAAGGGAATGAACTGTTCTCCGTGTTCACCAGGAATGGCACTGGAGGTAATTGGCTTAAATTACATCCAGAGAGGTTGAAGTTAGGAAGAACATTTTTCTATGGTGAGGACAGGCATTTGTGTTGGGGGCTGCGGCGAGGCAGTGTCCCCATCCGTGGAGGTTTGAGAAGAGGGAGGA
Organism: Fulmarus glacialis; assembly: GCF_000690835.1. NCBI lineage: Eukaryota > Metazoa > Chordata > Aves > Procellariiformes > Procellariidae > Fulmarus > Fulmarus glacialis. The sequence goes on along the minus strand of NW_009234163.1, from coordinate 6,290 downwards.
CCAACGTGTGTTGGGAGCGGTTTATGCTGGAGCAGATGCTGCACAGGGACCCCTGCACAGATCTGGGGTCAGCAATGGGCTGAATGCCACGCCGTGCCACGCCACGCCAGAAAAATGCGTCTGGAGAGATTCTGAATCGCGCTCAGCACTGCGGAGCAGCAGGGGGAGGAGGCAGCGCAGGTCCCCCCAGCTTCGGGGTCGGGAGGTGGTGGGAGCTGCTGCCTTGCCGGTAGCAAGGATGCAAGCTGGACTGGCGAAACAATCCGGTAACAGAGTGGTTTTAAACACTGCTTTCAGGGTTTTCTTTCTGGTTTCAAACCCAGATCTTTTCAATAATCCCGTGGCTAAGCCAGCTGGGAACGTGGCTTCTTAAAGCAGTTTTGCTGCTGCAGACACGGTAGCATCATCACCCCCTCTTCCCTTGAGTCTCCCCCAGCATGCATTTTTCTTTCACAAAATTAGAAACTCAGCCGTTTACTGCACCGCTCATGGAATCTAGGGCTCCCTGAATGAGGTTGCCTTTGAGGTCCTTCCAGCCTTATCGCGATGATATAAATGAGGGTTTTCTCCTCTCCCCGGTAAATGGGTTCAGGCTGGACACTGGGCAAGAGTCAGCTCCCAGGCTCCCACACCTACATGTAGAGGTGAAATTCAGTTGCAGACATCTCAGAGACCAGTGCCAGTTTTAGAGACCTGGGAAGCCCACCTGGCCTCCAGTTGTTGTTCAGGGAGGATGCAGTTGTCCTGGGGTGCTGAGCTCTTACCATCGGCTCCATATGGACAACTCAGATACCCCAGGCATCTCAAACACCACTTCGTACCTCGGGCACCTCAAACACCACTTCTTACCTCTGTGTGGGCAACTGAGACTTGCCTTAAAGATCTAGTCTGTGTAGTCAATGCAATGGAGAACTGTCAGCTGACCAAGCATGGGCTGGCATGAGCTGAAGACCTCCATAGACTAGGAAATACCTCAGGAGGTAGAACAAGGAGGAATTTGCTCCTACCTGCTGATTTGCTCGCCCATAAGGCAGCAGGAGCTAAGCATGGGATGTAAAGAACCCTCCTAGATGTTGTGTGGCACATGGAGGGTCACCACAGAACACGTTGGTTTTCTGAGCAAGGTGCAGCCACGCTGGCATGGAGATGCACCACACTTGGGGAGGTTGCTGGGGCAGCCAGCATGAGCATGAACACGGGGCTGAAGGTCATTCTTGGTCAGATAGCTACTCCCAGCTCTTTATGCATTGTCTGCAAAGCAAATGCCTTGTTCAAACACGCTCCTCCATTGGCAAACAGGAAAAGAAAAGCAACAAAATAATGCTGCTTGGGGCTGGGAGTGGAAAGCTGCTATGGCTTGAACTGCTCTGAGCTGAGGTGGGAGGGAAGGCAGCAAACAAGAGTAAGCCTTCAGAGGCATTGAGTGGTGGCTAGCATGGAAGTAGCTATACATCCTTGTATATCTGTCCATTATCCCTCCTTCCTTGTAGCACGCGCAGTTGCAAAACTCCTTGTTTCTCTGAAAAGAGCGTGTGGTCTGTCCTCATCTCTCCTGCAGGACTTTGTGAAGCAGAGAGATGCTCGAGCCAACTCCGATCACAAGGGCGGATGAGCTGTGAGAGAAGGGAGTTCGTTTGCTCCGTCCCATTTCTGAAGCCCTGGGGTCGGGCTTTAGGTAGAAGCAGTGTTTTCTGCAAGTATCTTCTGTGAGTAGAGTTGGACACGTTTTCAGGCATGTGAACCTTTCCGTGGGTCCAGAGGAGAGCATGCTTCAAGGCAAGTCCTGGCCGAGGATGACTGAGTGTGACTTAATGATGTCAGTTGGGCAATTAGGCAAAAAGGTGGTTGGCAGGCAGAACGGTAGGTTAGGAAGGGCAGAGGTGAGATGGTTGTTAACCCCATAAAACAGAGATAAAACAGAGGCAATAACTGCCTGTGAAGCAGAGAAGCTGCTGTTGGGGAAGCCTGTAAAAATGCTGTGAGAGCAATACTGCTCTTCAATCCATCATCTTTAGTGCCCAGCAGTCACAAGCTGTATTCTTGGGTTTTTCTTCCGCGGGTTTTTTTGCTGGTGGTGAACAAGGCTGAGGTATGAGTGGGGATGGTGCAGCAGAGGGGACCGCGGTGATTCTCATGGTGGCCAGAGCAGGGGCTGGTCCTCCTCGGGTCACCCAGCCGTACCCAGGGCCGAAAGGGAAGGGATCACCCCTTGCTCCATGCTTTGTGTCACCTCCCTGCTGGGGCTGGTGCCTAACGTGTGGCTTAGGACCCCCGCAAGCGAAAGCAAGGGAGAAAAAAATGTGAGAAAAATGCTCCCAAAACCCATGAGAAGAAATAATACCCAATTCCCTCACTGCTCTTGGGAAGTTGGTGCCCATGCTATGAGGACCCTGAATCCTGCTTTCTCATCTAAATGTGGGATCTCATCTCACCCAACTTTAGATCCCTGGGATCTTTTTAGAGCTGAAGGACAAGAGTAGACCCTCCCACCTGGGATTCACCTGTCTGGTTTGAGGTGGCTAAGTCAGGATGAGATGACTTGTATCACTCTGAGTGCAGAGGAAGCCTGAACAGATGCTCGGGTGAAATGTCCGTGTTCAGCCAGAAGAAACGCATGTGATGTGAATCTTAATGTCATCCCAGTGAACGTCCTTGCTAGACCAGAGTGTATTCCAGTCTCCTATCACACTTCCCACCCCAGAGCGTACCGGCCATGTTCCTTCCCCCCGTATCTTCTTTTTATTACCTTCTCTCTCTTGCTGAAGTGGGGCTATGCCAGGCCATGAGGCACCTCCAGGGAGAGATTCATCCCATCCTAAGACATGGGCACTTCCATGGGAGGACAGATCCTGCCCCTCTGAAACTCCAATCCTGGGAGGAGATTCCTCCATCTCTGAAAGTACCAGGGGACCTCAGAGACTGAACCTGGAGCAGGTGCCTTCTTTGTGGACACCTCCACGTAGGTGGGATGAACCATACCCACCATCAGCAGTGGGTTCACAATGTGACTTTTCCATTGTAAAGTGATTCCTCCAGCTCATGAAACATGTCCTGTGGGCTCCCTCCCATTTCAGATGATGTCTTTTAGATGCCAAGAGGACTACTCTGATAGACATTGGAACAAAACTTACAAAGGTGGGAAATACCTGATGAAAGAAGAGATTTCCTTTTAGATGTGATCTTCTTGCTCTGGACCTCCATCCCCAGGGCTGTCATGGGAACTTAAATACAGAAACATTGAACACCAGGCAGCACAAAGACATGCAAAGTGGTTTTAAAAGTTTAATCTTCTAATTTGGCGGTGCAAAGAGGTAGGTCAAATTTGACATCTGACACCTCTTAAAGGCCTGGTTATAACCTGGTCTCCCTGGTTATTCTTCAAAGTGTTATCGAACAGCAGACCTTGTTGCCTCTGGAAGCCACCACAGCTCAAAAATCTATCAAGGGTCAAAGAAGCACTGGGTGTCTCTCTGGGTGATCAGGGAGGGAGCTGGGAGAGCTGCTGGTATATTCAGGAGGGGGGTCAGAGAGCTGCTGATGGGTTTCAGGAGGGATACGGAGCCCAAACCTGAGGTCTCCGTTCACTCCGTAAGTACCTGACTCCCAGTACTTGGCTCCCAGGAGCATCCTTCATGGAAAGAAGGTGGAAGAGGGTCCAGTGACAATTGTGTGACATCCCTGAGCACAGCAGGAGGTGGCTCTGTTCCTCAGCATCCCTGCAAGGTTTGTAGAGGGCTTTGAAGGAGGGGGGTCTTTCAGCACGTCCATGGGAGGAAACCTTGAGCAGGGTAGGGAGGGTGAAGTGCCTCTCCCAAAGCGATCCCCCCTGTCCAAAGTGGGAGTGGGCCTCTAAACAGCTGATGCAAGTAGGTAACGTGGAGACTGGTGATGGGGGCTGAGCTTTCAGGCCAGATATCACCCCTTTAAGATATTCAAGCCAGATATCACCCATCTCATCTTCTGTCTAATAGGGTTCCCCTCCTCTTTCATCTGCCTCCACTGATGGGTTTCTCATGACATTCACTTGCTTTTTCCTTCACCCTCCCCTTGCTGCCCACTCTTCTCCTGGAGCTCAGCTTCCACAAAGGAGCAGAGAAAAGGGGAATACTCCCAAAATCCCATTTTTCCCTCGGCTGAGGGCAGGTGCTGAGCGGGGTCCCACCACCCCGAGATGCTTGCGAGGCCAGTGGCGGGGTGTGCGTGTGCGGGCAGGGAAGCCGAGGAGAGGAACAGTAGCTTTTTCTCTTCCCGGCGACGCCGACGTGGTGATCAGAGGAGCTGGCCAGAGTCCTAATGAAGATAAATGAATATCCCCTCTCCTCCGCTCCTCCGGCTTTTATTGATGGGCTGCGGGGTGAAAGGCGAGAGCCTGAATGTTCATTTAAGCAGACGTCACGAGTTTCTTTGGAGGGGAAGGTGTAAGAAAAACCGCCTTGTGCTTGAAAGTTACTCCAAGATGAGCACGCTCAGCTTTACAAGCCTTTCTCCATTCCTTCCCCATCCATCACTTCCCAGGAGCCCTTTGTAAATGCAAATTGCACTTTGATAGAAATAATGCACTGAGCCTCTATTAGTGTCTGTGTAATGGAGAGGGTTATTTTAATGCAATCATTCTTAAAAGAAGCTCCTCTGTGCCTTATTTTAGGCTGTGTATCAAAAACCAATCTGAAAACACGCTCCTCCCCTGTCCTCCGCTCCCTCCCCTCTCTGGCCTTTCCAGGGATATTTTTTATTTTGGGCTCGAGTTTGACCGTGTGAATGAGAGCTCAGGCGGACACCGCGTCCGACCTGGTCCCCAGGACAAGGCTTGGCGTCCCAAGGTGGGACGCCTGGACCATGGGATGGTGATGGTGGACGTAGTGGTGGGACAACCTGCATCCTTCGGAGCTTGCCGTCTGGGGAAGGTCCAGCTGTGATTTTAGGGGGATGAGATGCCTCGTCCCCTGGTGCTGTTTCTTCCCAGGCTCTCACGTGTGCTTTCTAGCAGGAGGGAGCTTGTTCCGTCCCAGCTGTGAACATCTTGCAGTGTGATGGAGAGGGTGGATTTGCAGAGCAGCCCCCGAGATCCCCGGCGTATTTCTGCGCTCAGCAAACTGATTTTCTCATGTCCCAGCCTGATCTCTCCCTCCCAGGCTGTGCAGCAGCAGCTCCAGCACTGAAATCAGTTTAAGCTGCTTTAAAAAAGAAGAAAAAAAGGAACATTTTAAGCCATTGAGATCCCCCTCCACACACACACTTTGGGAGGTCAGAAAAAACTGCTTTGAACTGTTTAAAAACAAATCTGAGGCATCATTCATCTTCATTAATGAGATATTTAACCATTTCCTTTTAATAACTTTTTGATGCATATGCCAAATGAAAAAACATATTTTGGTCTCCTTTTCTGCCCAAAAGGCCATTATTTTGGTCTCATTTTCTGATTAAAAGACCATTATGCTCCATGCCCCTTCCCACCTTAACCTCTAAATCCGTCTTTTTTCCTGGAGCAGCGCAGGCTCCTTCTCACACCCTCCGTGTGCACCGCCGTGCTGTCTGCCCACGGGTCGGGGAAAGGAGGTGATTTTACCATCTCTCCTGGGTCTTCTACAACGCTGCCGTGCAGGATTTAATCTCCTGGAGAGGTTAATCCTGGTGGATGGGTCTGTCAGCCTTCTCCTACCTGTTTGGGTATGAATTATACTGGGTGCTGGAGTGGATTTTCTCCCCTTACTGGAAATCAAAGCCATTCAGTGTCATAAATTTGAAGCCCCCTCCCAAAGGATAGCTCCAAAGGTGTGGTCCTCCAGCACCTTCCCAGCAGAGATGAAATATTTAGTGCCAGTCAGAAACATCAGAGGAAGCCTCCGAGCGGCTCTTCTGAACTCCGGGGTGGGGACCACCACTTTTTGGGGGTCCTCGACTCCCAACAAGAAAGATACAGGGAGAGAAAAGTCCTTTCATAAATCAGAGAAGCGGCGTGGAGAACAAAGGGAGGAAACATAGAAAGCAGAGGGGGTACTTTCCTGTTTCTCGAAGAGCAGAAGAAGAGGAATGGGGAAGGCAGCGTCGTTAAAGTGAAATCCCCAACTGGAATGACAAAAGGAAAAGAAATTAAAGCCAGATTTGTTCCCCTGGGCTGAAGGAAGGAGGATCCCTTTTGGTTTGTTCCTTCTTTCTTGTTTCCTTTAAAGACAGGAGATCAATTGCGGGGCTTAATGAGAACCGTCTAGTGCGAGAGGTAGACAATGCGAGACGGAGAAGGATGTCCCAGCGCCCTGGAGATTTTACAGCAGCTTTGAGCATCGGGATCC
>NW_009234162.1:651-8447 GCF_000690835.1 Fulmarus glacialis | reverse complement strand
GGCTCGGGGTGTGCCTTGGAGTGCTGGGGAGACTGGGGGCACCCGGGGGTGCCGTGCTGCTCTTGGGGCTCTGTGGAAGCCTTGGGGTGCAGTGTCAAGGGACGGGGGTGGCTTGGGGAGCAGAGGGCTGGCGAGGGGGGGATGACTGAGGTGCCCTCAGAGCCCTGGACGTGGACTATCAGATGAGGGTGGGACAGCTTTAGGGACAGGGGCGATGCTGGACTTCAGCCAGGCCAGGCTGTCCCTGCCATACGATGCCCCAGTACCACAGTCCTCGGCCAAACTGGGGGTGTCAGGGGTATTGTCTGCCCCCCCCGTTGAGATGCTCCTCGCTTTTCCCACTTGCCTGTGTTAGCAGAGGGCTTGGCCACAGCAGGGTACATAGCTGAAGCAGGGTCATGGGCAGCATCTCCCCTTTGCTTCTGCAAATTGACTGAGCCCCACACAACTTAGGTTTTGAGCAGCATCACACCACGAGCGTCAGAGAGCTCTGGTCTTTATGTGCCGATGAGCCTCTGGGCAATATCACGTGCATGGAAATGCTCTGGGAATTTCTGGGAACAGCCTTGCCAGGCTCGGGCGGGGAGCGTGGGGGACCCGCACGGTAATGCGTGGAAGAAATCCATTCTTATTGGTGCTCCAAATACTGAGGTTGTGGTGCGTGCACTGCATTTTCCTACCACCTCTTTGCAGAAGAGCGGAGAAGACGGCTCCGGGAGTACCTAGCAGCCAGAGAAAAGCTGAAATGCCCGAGTGCAAAGTAAGTCAGCACGATGTTGGGCTTGGACTAGATGATCTGTAAAGGTCCCTTCCGACACAAATCACTCGGTGATTCTCTGAGGTAAAGCTGACTTCCCAGCTTGCCAGTGTCTGCCTTCTCTCCACAGCGATTCACTAGCGTACAGAGAATCACCTCCTCCCAGTGCCTCACTGTCAAAGCAGCGACCAGGGACAGCTCTGTCCCCACAGCACCCCAGCAGCATTCTGTTGAGTTACTGGCAGCACAAGCAAAGGGATGGTTTGAGCGTTTGGTTTCCTGCTGGTTGATATTGTCTCTTCTGGGTATTTTCTGAGTCTCTGTGAAACTTTCTCAACTCAGCTCTTGGGTCTGACAGAACAGGCCTTTTTGCCAACAACTTAGCTCCGTAACTGGGTCTTGAAGAAAGGGTGGTTCAAGTCTCACCACTGCTTTTTAATGGCAGCTTTCAGTGGCCTTCTGGGTTAGGTTTATATTAGGAAGGGGCATTTTCAGTGCATTTAAAAAGAAATAGATACCACCACCTGTTAAATGAATTACCTGGCTCTGGGACCCCTTCGCTGCCTTGCTCGGTTTCTCCGGAGCTGGGCAGCATGCAGATATGCTGCTGTGAGCGCAGCAGCCGCTTGCAGGCTGCGGGTAGTAAGGCACTTTTCTGCAAAGTGTTTAATTCAAACTGCTCATGTGCTTGGCAAACCTGAACACTTGAAAGACTCCCCCTTGCAGTGAGTATTTCTCATGATGTTGTAGTGTAAAGGAAGCCATAAAACTTCTCTGTGGGGAGAAGATAAAGGGAAGCAGCATCAGAGACCAGAAAAAGCAGACCACTCCCTGGTGCCAGGCTCTGGAAAACACCACTAATATAATAGAAACGAGGAGAGAAATTAATGATCTTTCTTTATGGCATAATACACCACTTATATTGAATAGAGGACAATACCCTAACTCTTCGGGCTCTTTCGTTACAGAAAAATATCTGCACAGGCATTAATCTTCCCTGACGGCTGAGCTGCTAGCTCCGGAGCAGAGGGGTGGGAGAACCCCGCAGCTGCTTGCTGTCAGAGGGCTCCAATTCAGGGAGGAGGAGGACAGGATGGGGGAGCCAACAGCCCCACCTCCCGGCTTCGCTGCCAGTGCCTGGGCAGCTGAGGGGCTCATGAATCAGCTGCTGCAGCACTGCGGCTTGCCGTGGCAGAGTAAACCTTGCCAATGTGCTCTGAGACACCGCTGTGACCTGCAGCACGGCAGCAGCTGACTTGGATGCACCTCAGCTGTCTGTGGCATGTGGGGAAAGTCAGAAGGCCAGCCAGGGGCAGGAGCCTCAGGAGCCTCCAAACCTATTGCAGTTTCCTGCCTGCAGGAACCATTTTGGTTACTTTTGTCAGTGGAAGCCATAAGTTTTGTGACAACCTTGGATGTCAATGTTCTGTGTTGCTTTTCTGTTGCCATGCAGAAGAAAATTAATATTACGTGGTACTTCCTTGACAGCTTTTTGGTTTCCAAAAGCTTCTTGTAAGCTCCTGTGACTGAGACACCCAGTAGTGTTTTAGATATTTAACCTTTTCTGCAAATAACCTAATATCCTGTTTGATTTCCTACAGACCCTTTTTAAAGGACCAGACAAATCACCTGAATCCACCCTTAGAACCAATTTCTAAACTAGAGCATGTAAGTAGAAATCTTTTGAGTCTTGTTTTGTATTTTGTGCTCGAACAGGGTACCCACCTCAGGGTAGTGAGTTCCTGACCCAATGGGGTGCAGTCAACAGATTGCTAAATAGCTGGCAATAAGTCAACTAATTATTTTTCAGAGGAACTTAGTGTGAGAGACTCATCCTCTGCCCATGCTCTGGTGGGTGTTGTGTTATTGTTCTCTTGACAACTGCTTTGTCATCGCAGGCCTTCGCGTGGACATCCCCTGTACTAGCAGGGCTGGGGCCAGAGCGAGCTGTCAGGGTTTGACCAAGCTGAGCTCTCCTCAGGGCTGAGGGTCGCTTTGTCTCTCCAGGTTGACAGGAACAAGAAGGACGTTCTCAGAAACGTGGCAAAGGGCGCTCAGAGGGATGGCAAGCTTGGTGCCAAATCCACACAGCAAGCTGGCCATGCTGCTCAGCAGAAGTCTTCAAATACCTCCCAGAGAGCAGCGGTGGTGCGTCCTGAGCAGCCGAGGAAGAGCGCAAAGCTTCCCGTGGGGCTCGTGCCAAGCAGGAGCCACTCTACACAGTGCAGAGGGAGGCTCCCAGCTTCAAACTCTCGTCACCTAAATCCAGAAAGGAACAAGAAGCCTGCACAGGAGACTGTCACCGCTGCAGCGTCTCAGACTGGAATTGACCACCCCCCTCCCGGGGCACCTTGCTCCCTAAATGAGGGCTTGCAGGACAGGCTGGGCTGCAACAAAGAAAACATCCGAGCACAAGCCTCTACGCATCCTGCGCTGAACAGAGTTTTTCAGTCTGATAGAAACAATCTCGGGAACAAGAGAGTTTTGGCTCACAGGCAAAGCTCAGCCACAACGTCAAGAACCATCACAGGCCCAAAGGACAGAATTAATAGCCGCCAGGCTAAGGAAGAGCCGATTCAGGATAAATTCAGGAAAACCCTGCCAGGCTCAAAGAGCACGTCTCAAAAACCAAGTGTCAAAATTCAGCCGTTGCAGCCCCCTCGGTTACTTTCTGGTTCTACTAATTTGCCACATAAAAAACCAGGGGCAAACCAGGAAAAAACTAATACGGCAAGGGAACCCATAGGAAAGCCACTCAGCATACTTCCAGTGGGAGGTCTTAAGCACCACAGTAGACCCCCCCAACTGAAAAGATCTCCCACAAAGCCTCTGGCCTCCAGCAGGCCCCAGGGTACCACAAACCTGAAATCCAGCCTGAAACAGGGTGGCACGGTGCTATGGCAAAGGCCCATGGCTAAAGGAGAGGCGGATAGGAAGTTCGTGAAGGTGGTGCCTCCAGGACGCACAGCAGCATCCCAAGTGACAGTCTCCCAAAACCAGCCTCACAGCATACACAGCTCCAAAACTCAAGCAGTTGAGAGTGATTTTAGGAGTCAGAGAGATAGGGTTAAACCACCGCTGCCAAAGGCAAGTAGAGTACAGGCTAGGCGTGTTCCCAAGACCCCATCGGCTGCAGATCGTAAGTAAGTAGCAGCTTTGGCCGACTCTGTCCTCGCCTCCAGGGGACAGCAGAGTTTAAAGTGTTTAACTGGGTGAACCAGTGCCAGCCTGCTGAAAACGGGGTCCAAAGTCCCCTTATCAGTGAATGCCTGTTTGGAGGTTGATGCCCCAGAAAAGAGGAGGGTGGGGATGAGATTTGGTGGTATTCTGGCTTCCTCTCCCACTGATTCAGCAAGCGGGAGGAGAGCGTGTGGCCGCTCTCCTGTTTTATCTTCAAGGCACGCTTAGACTTGAGAGGGTTTTCCCTTCCCAGCCTAGAGCTCGGATGCGTTTTTAGGATAGATGTACTGGTTCTTCCTGAGCAGCTGAAGTTGGCTAGAGGGAGATTCCAAGGGAAAACAGTAGCCTGGCAAGTGCTGGCGGTCTGCTGGGGTAGTAACGGTGATCCCTTGCCTTTGACAGGAAACAGCTGGAGGAGTGGTTGGCATCCAAAGGCAAGACATATAAGCGGCCACCTATGACGCTGCTTCAGAAAAAGCCAGTGAAGCTGTCCTGGAGAAATCTCAAGGAGAAAGAGAAGCAAGAGAAACCAGAGCAGCTCTGCCTGGAGAATATCAACAGCATATTAACTGAGTGCCTGAGGCTCGTTGAGGAGGTGGGAATGGGAAAGGAGCTGCTTGAACAGGCTCATCTTCTCCTGGAGCATCCCAGGAGATGAGGGCTACGTCCCCCCAACAGCACAGAAGGGTTTGGAGCAAGCATTCTTGCTCGCTTGGCTGCGGTTACCAGAGGGGTAACATCATGCATAGGAAAAGTAAAAGTCCTCGTGGAGTTATGGATAGGCCAAAGGCATGCAGCGAGATGCGCTAACGAGGAAAACAAAGCAATACACAGTCATGGGGCTTGCATGTGCCATTGCTGGCGTCCTGGTACCTGGCAGCGCAGTCTGCAGCAGTAATTTCTGCAGCAGCAGCCCAGGCTGCTTGAGCCAGCTTGAGGTATGTCCCCTGTGGACCTCACAGCTTCAGGTATGTCCTTGGTGGACCTGACAGCTGCTGCGAAGTATCACCTCTGGGAATGCTGACCGCTAGCCCTGCTCCAGGGTTTAGTGCCTCCGTTAGTGCCAGCACTGAAGAGTCTATCCCTTGACATCCCTCTGAAACACTAGACTCATTTTACTAAGGGGAAAATAGAGGCAGGAAAGCTATTATCTGTCCACAGTCATGTAGGAGACTTGCAAAAAACCAGACTCTTCAGAGACTCCTTTTCCTAGAGAGCGCTGGGAGAGCGGTTATGTACTGACAGCTCCCCCAGCGCACACCTCTGGCCCTTGCAATTGACACCTTTCTCCGGAACCTTGCCCTTTTTGTAGGGTGTCCAGGCAGAGGACCTCTCTGCAGTGCTGTCCCATGTGCCCCAGGCAGAGAAATTTGCCAAGTTCTGGATCTGCAAAGCAAAACTCCTTGCCCGGAGCGGCCCTTTTGACGTGACGGGGTTGTACAAAGCAGCAGTCTGCGCTGGTGCTGTGGTGAGTGAGGCGCACTTCTCTTCAGTAGCTCCCTGTGTTCCCTGCCTCTGTGCCAGCAGGTTTCCTCAAGATCCAGGCGTCGGATTTGGGGATGAGTTTAGCAGCACTAGTCACTGGTGAAAAAGCCCTTTAGAGCTGCCGGTCCCATTTTGTCCCACAGAAACACCTTCGACTTTAATCAGCCAAGCAGGCGGTGCCACGCGGGCATGAATGGGGCCAGGGGGAGGACGGGGAGGACACGCGCCCTGTGCTGTTGGAGCTGTAGCTGGGAGCAATGTGACAGCAGCTCTGGGCTGGTCTGGGCGGTGTAACTGCAGCATCTGGTGGGATTTACCCATGCAGGGTGGACTCCTGCCCAGCCCTGCCTGTGTGCTGACAGATCTTGCTTGGAGAAGGGAAATTCCGCAGCCTTTTGCCACTGTCTCCAGCATGGGGTGTTGCAATGCAGCAAAAACCTTTTCTCCTATTCAGCTGTAACTCCAGTTTCCGTTCCCGAGTCAGGCCTGCCTTGACCGACATTCTGCTTTTCCTGCAGCCGCTCCAGGAGCTCAGAGAAGTTGTTCTTGATATTTTGAAGGCTGCAGACCAAACATCAGAAGGTAATGCATGCATGTGGGGGCTGGCTGGTGGGCTGGAGCGTGGGCAGGCTAGGGTTCCCTACTGCTGTAGGCGGGGAAGCAGCATGGTTTGCGGTCTGTCCCAGCACCCCATGTCCCTGTTGACTTTGATGGAGAGCGAGTGTTGTGGAAGTCTGGAATCCTGATCTCAAAAATGGGGCAGGATTCTTCTGCCAGGGCTGGGCATGGTCCCGGCCCATCACACCTCCGTAGCAAGGTGCTCTCGCGAATGTCCAGAGCACCGTGGTGTTGTAATCCCTCCCCAGCTGCCACTCTCTGCCCTCTGCAACCGTGCTGCCCTTTCCCTCTCCTGTCAGGGGAAAAGGCTGAGCAGCCCATTCCTTGGGAGCCTACAAAGCCTTGCCCGAGCGAAAGGCAGCATGTGGTAACGACTCCCTGCCTGATGGGGAGGTCCCTGACCAGCCTGCCCGTCTCAATCAAGTTACAAGTTACGTCTGCAACCAGGTAAGGCCGAGCTGCCTGGCAGCAAGCACCTTCTGCCTGTGCCAGCACTCCTCTGCAGGATTTACCTAAAGACTCTTGTCCTCCCTGCAGAGGAAAGGAGTTGCTGGAAGGCCAGGAGCTGAAATTCCTGACGCCAGTGCGGCGCTCACTGCGGATAGAGCGGGCTGGGAGCCGCTTCCCAGAGATGCTGAAGGACCATGACCCAGTGGTGTCATCCCTCAGTGAAATCCTGGATGCTGAGGGGGACACTCAGTTCTTTTTTCGGAAAAACGAGGCTTTGCCAGAGGTGGTGGAGCTGGAGGGTTTGAGTTTGTATCCCCCAGAGTGCTGCTGAGGGATTCCTGGCGGGGTGCAGGCTGCCTGCTTCCCTGTGCTCTCTTGCACGCACTCCACTGACTTATCTTGTTGCCTCTCGGATGTAAATATGTAGGGGTGGCACATAATAAGCCTGTTTGAAATATATAAGCACTGTTTTAAATATATAAAATCTTGCAGTAGAGATGCAGTGTGGCCTAGTGAGTAGTGTGCAAGGTCCAGGGTTGGAGACATGGGCTGTGTCCCCTGGGGCTGCCCTTGGCTCCTCTGCTGTGACGCACGCCCCGATTTTCCTGCTGTGGGATGTCGTGAGTCAGACTCTGTAGTGCTCCAGGCACCTTCCGGTGCTTTAGAAGCAATGTCCTGAGAGATTTTCTCCACAGCTGCATTGTGCCCTACCTGGAGGGCATGCGGATGTTCCCCACTGAGAGGCACGCACAGACCCCACACGTCGAGTCACGTACGGCAGCACCAGCCAGACCGGCGAGGGGCTGGGTACCTGCGGGACCGGAGCAGCTTCCGCACAGACCCTGAGGAGGCTGGAGGCGGCACACCCAAGGGGTGCAGAGGTCCTTGGGTTTCAGCTGGCCAGGCTCCCAGACCCCTTGGGCATGGCTGGGTGTCCGGGATGGGCCAGGGCCCTGCTAGTGCACTTGGGGCCCCTACAGCAGCCCCCTCTCCCTCAAGGGCTGTCCTCACACCCAGAGCAAACGGCGGCACAAGGCTGCTGGTGAAGGGCCAGTTGCTGGGGGTTGGCGCGGTTTCCCTGCAGTGATAAGGGAGTGAAGCTGTACGGCTGCCACGAAGGGTGGAGGGGAGCCCCCTCCTCACCTTCCTGTCCCCAGTAACAAGCGGTCCTGTCCTCATCCCACCCTTTTGCCTCCTACCGACACAACCACCACCAGCCTTGGCTCAGCATCTTTATTGAGAAACCTCGATGCTGGAAGAAATCTTAGAGCAGTATCTGGAAGTCCCAGCATGGGTCTGGCTCCGG
>NW_009234162.1:0-523 GCF_000690835.1 Fulmarus glacialis | reverse complement strand
GCCCCCACCTCCCAGGCTTGGGGGCAAAGCAGTTTTCCTTTAAAATAGCCAATTTTGTGTCTCTGCGGTGCCAGGAGTTTGAGTATCTTTTATAAATAGAAAAGGGTAGAAAACAGAAGAAGGTAATAGCAAGTAAAAGGGATTCCCAGGGAGCAGCCGTTGCCCCCAGAGCCCTCCCATGCTTGAGCAACATCCACCCACCTCCACCCAGAGCCAGGCCCTAGCACTGCGGGCCAGGCACCTAAGCTGGAGGGGCAGGAGCTGCTGAGACCACCGACCAGTGCAAAGGGGGTTTCCAGCAATACCCAGAGCAGCGGCGCTGGCAGCTCTCCCCCGTCAGGCTGGCATCGAGTGAAGGTGGGGGCACTGGGCAGCCCGTGGGCTCAGGGGGGTTCTTCTCCTGGCACAGCATCGGGGAGACGGGCACTGCTGCACGGGGCGAGGTGTGAAGTGGGGCACAGGCTGGGGCTACCGAATGCCCCCCCAGGGGCTGGGACCTGCCAAGTCAGGAGACCACGCGACA
>NW_009234161.1:2612-4408 GCF_000690835.1 Fulmarus glacialis | reverse complement strand
GTGGGGGCAGCGGGTCCCGGCTCCCGGGGGTGGACGGGGCTGGACGGGGCCGCGATTGATGGGCGACTTCCCTGCCCTCCGGGGCTGCGGCGTCGCAGCTTTGCTTGTTCAAGGGCTTTGGGGGAATTTCTGCCTTTCTTTAAGCTCTGCTTTTCAGTTCACTGGGTTTTAAGCCTTCCTGCTCTGCTTGAGAAGGCTGGAAGGTCAGTGAGGGGAAAAGCGGTTTTTAACGAGCAAAGAGGCTGCAACACTGTTCTCAGCATTGCTTTTTTGGTGTGATATCACCCATTTTACCCCCAAACCGGTCCATTTGCTCTCTCCGAACCCTTTTCCCGCAGCCAAACCCGGTGCTTACTGTCGCGGGAGGGGGCAGAGCGCGATGCGTTGTGCGAGCTTGTGTTGACAAGCTCAGACTCCCCAGGGAATAACCCAGATGGATTTGCTCTTGGAAGACCATGCTTCGGATAACGATGCGGCTTTCTTAATTACTCCAATGGCCGGATCCCAGACAGCATAGAGCAGCTCATGGATCAGGGCCAGTTTGAAGCAGCTGAGGCTCTGGGTCCATTGATGCTCTAATTCACGGGACGAAGTGACGAGCAGCCGCTGTCCGATGGCCTCGAGCTCTAGCAGCAGCAAAGGCAGCGATTCATGGGAGCTAGGGAGGAAGGAGGATTTATTAGATCAGAAACTCTCCTAGTGAATGCAAGATTGTTTTTTTCCTCCCAACTAACCGATGTCAAAGATGAGCCTCAGCGGGTGTTGGGGGATGCTTGCTTAAGGGTGACAACCCAGACTGGCAAGAGCCTTGGGAGAAGCACCCAAAACTGGAGCATATAAAGGTTGTGGGGACTATTGGTGCCCCTGGGGGTGGCTTACGGTCCTTCTCCGGGCTGGGGAAGACCAAATCCCAGTCCTCTTTCCTGCTGGTGGAGGATTCACACGTGTCCTTCATCCGTGGGCGAGTGGCCGGGGGTCAGGGCACAGCTCCCCACCGGCGACCACCTCTTGCCGAAAGCTGCGGTTGGAGACCGTGCCTCCCCGGCCAGCAAAGACGGGCACCCCAGGGAGAGGGAGCCCTGGGTTTCCTTCCTCTGCCAGCGCCTGTTTATGCATTTTATCCAATTACTACTTAATGCAAAATGCATAAGGAGTCCTTGGAGTGGGGACAGAAACCCACGGCTCGGCTTTGTTGTCCTCGTTCGCAGAGCCGACCCTTTAGGACAATTTCCAGCCTCAGTTGAACGACTTCATGAGAAGATTTCTCTGTCTTTTTTTATTTATTTATTTATTTTATTTCGTTCCAACCAGTTGCTGGATAATTTTTGCTCTGATTTAGGAACAAAAACCATGTCTGGAGGCTGAACTTGCTTCACTTATGCATTCCACCGCTGCATCTCAGCTAGGCTTTTGCTGCTAGATTAAAAGCTTTTGCGCCGGGGAATTGGGGCTGCTTTCAAGAGGTCTTGAGCTGGCCCACCTCAAACACTGAAAATCACCGGGGGGGTCTTTGAAAGCGTAAGCCACCGCCGGCATCGTGGCTTCCCGGCTAACCTGGCAGGGTCCGCGCTGCCGGCTGTTGCTTGACCTGAGACAGGAAAGAAAGAGCTTGTACAACCGAGCCCTGTTGTGGCTTTTGAGGTTTTAGCAAGTTAAAGCAACAAATTGTCCATTTAAGTGAAACCTACACTGCAGCCTGGTTCCCAGGGGAACCCCGGATCCCGAGCCAAAATCTGAGAAAGCAGCGGGAGAAAAATCAATCATTATTATAGGAAATCAAGCAAACTCCAAAGCTC
>NW_009234161.1:0-2581 GCF_000690835.1 Fulmarus glacialis | reverse complement strand
TTTCCCTTCTTCCCTTGGTAAATCCTTTTTTTTTTGGCTCAGATTTTCCCATTATTGTTTCTAAAGCGGACAAAGAAATAGGGGTGGGGATGCATTTCCCTGTCCTCACAGCCAGGTTTTACTCCGAAGGAGAGGCTGAATTAGGATCCAAAATCTGTCTTATTATTTTAATAGAGATGCACCCTACGAGATGATTAACCACAGGCCTTTTGCAAGCCCGGCAAAGAATTTTTCCAGCTTAATTGGATTTGCTTTCCCTATTTCTGCAGCTTGTGTGCTCCTTATTTTGTTATTTATAGAAAACATCTGTCTGAGTGTCGGTCAGCCCTTAGGTGGGAAATAGGGGCTTGGTGATTGCTTTGCTCTACGCGGCCGCGGCGAAACACCAGCTCTGCTGAAAGAAAAAGCCTCCGCTAGCTCCTTTTGGGAGAATAGCGGCAGTTTTCACGGGTGCTGAGCTACCCACGGGTGCCTCCTTGCACCCAACGGCAGCAGGAGGGCAGGGTGAAAACCACGACTGCATGAAAAAACTAGATAAATCTTGGCTGGAAAAAAAAAGCCTTCCAGAAAGGTAGGATCTTCAGTCCTGTTGAATGGGCAGGGAAAAGCCAGCGATCGTTTTTCCAGGTAAGAAGCAGACCCGCAGGATGAGAGATGCTGACTCAGGCAGTTATTACAGCTGTGATTAACCCGGGTAATTAATCTCAGGGATTGAATGTGGTAGAGGTCAACGTTTTCAAAGCTGGTTGGGAGATGTGCTGATGTAGTTGCTTTGGAGATGTTCATTCTCCCCATCCACCCCCGGCACCCACTTCTGCTCATCTTTTATGGTTTTGGGAAGCTTTTTTCTCATCTTTTCTACTTTTGGGAGCTGAGGCTGAAGGCGTTTGTACCACAATGGCAGCAGTTCAGACAAACCTTCCCTCTGCCTTTCCGTGCCCGACGGGGCTGGGGCGGGCGCGTGAGACGGGGTGCGGGGCCAGCTGTGCGCAGCTGATGGGACAAGCCAGCTGCAAATCCCTGGATGCAAAATTGCTTTGCTGGGTGGGAAAGGGGAGGGAACTGAGCCAGGGTGGTGGATTAATTGGGAAAGATCATGCAGCGAATTTCTGGCAGCTGGAAATCAGATGCATCCTCCCCGGTGCTGCATTAACCCCAAAGCATCCCTCTTCCTCCAAAGCACCTTTCTGAAAGCGTTGCCCTATACGTAACAGCAAGTAGGTAAGAGCTGAGCTCCTGAAAACCTTTTATCCTGGTGCTTTTGGATGGCAAAAAATACTAGAAGTCAAAAAAAGGGATGTGCAATTTTTTGGGGGGGAGCCTTGGTGGCTTTTATTTGTGATAACATGAAGATGCACCTTGCTGTCAGGCTGCGGGGACCTGGGGTGCCGACACATGATGCCGTCTGGATGGTTTTATTTGTATCATGAGGCACTGCTGGCAAAAGGAGCTCTTGGTTTGTGAAGGGAGGACTGGCTACTGATAGCAAAGTGATTTACGGTGAGGCTTAGGCCAGCCAGCTCCAGGAGTGCTTTTACGCGATGGCCTAATGGTTATTAATTTGTCTGGAATTTACTGTAATGCTATTAATCCTGATAGGCTTGTTGAGTATTTAATGCAAATATTTTAAGTGCTTCTCTGGGATTTTTTTTTTTTTCCCCTGGAATGGCGTATTTAGCTGCACAGCCCACATGCGAGCAGGACCTCCTGTTTCGATGGAAATTTCAGTGAATTTCCGCCTGGTTGCGGCGGGTGTAACTCAGCCGTGCTCTTCCCCATCCCCTCGGGCAGGGCTCCCCAGGCTTGTCCGGCATCCCTATCCTCTCTGCCCTGAGGTTTCAAATTCCTTTTCTCTTTTCCAGCTCTGAACATCTTTCATCTCCTCTTCTTTGCGAAAGCCACCCAATTGCCCGTGTCCCCGGCTGGCTGCCCCGCACTGGCTCTGCCTAACCCGCTCCCGCGGGTCGCTCCTTGCATTTCTCCCTCGCTTTGATTCCTCGCTTTTACGTCGCTGGCTGGCGTGCTGAACTGCGACCATGTGTTTCTGTTTAGGTGGCCTGACAGCTTGAGGTTTCCAGCTTTCTTGGTGGGAAACACGGCTCCAAAAGCCTGGAAATGTGTGAAGGTTGCAATCCGATTCCGGCTGCATTCCCTGCTCCCCCCTCCTCTCTGTCCCTGCAGGGAGAGCACAGCTGATGCCAAAGCCGGGGGGGGGAAAGGGGAAAGGCAAAAAAAAAAAATCCAAAACTCCCAGGGAAACTGGAAATATATGTAGGACTTTATCCAAAGATCGATTAAATAAATCACAGGCTGAGACTGTGAGAGCGGCAGGTTCCTTTGGAGGGATCGGCTCCCAAGTCTGCGGCTGGAGCGAGCTGGCTCGGGGGGGCTGGGCTGCACAGCTGGCGCCCCAAAAGCGGGGGGCGAAAAGACCGCGATATTAGCTTAATGCCGGGGAGCACACGTGTTTCCCGTGCACGGGCAACGGGCCCCTGGCTCAAGCCCCCTCCGAAGGGGTTTAAGCCTGGTGTGGGCAAGTGGAGCTGCCTCGAGGCTTCACCACCCCGTTGCAGAGGGAACA
>NW_009234160.1:0-3991 GCF_000690835.1 Fulmarus glacialis | reverse complement strand
GGTCCCTTCCAACCCAAACCTTTCTGTGAGTCTGTGAGTGTATGATTTCCCATACACCCTAGAAGGGAGCAGCTCCTGGCCAATGTGATCAGCGCATCATCCTTGAGTCACTCCAGACCCTCCTCGCCACCGAGAACATCATCTCCTCAGTGTCACCGTCATGGAGGGTTGGGGGTGACTCTCTCGGCCCTTCACATGACAAAAGGCTCCTTGGCTGGCTGCTACCAACAGCACCCAGATGGTGAGATGGCCACACTCCACCTCAGTCCCTGCAGTTTCCACCAAGCCCTTCTCTGGCTGGGATAGCCCACAGCCATCGGCAGATCAAGCTCCAAAGTTTCTCCAGGTTTTTGGAAAGCCTCCGCTTTCCCTGCAGCAAACGTTTGCCCCATTTACACCGGGGGAACTGGGGTTGGCAACCTCACAGGAACTGCAGCGTCGAGGGACCCAAATATGTCCCTGCAAGGGGATTTACGTCACTGCTGCCCAAGCAGTGCCTTGTCACCAGGCAGAGACGGTGCCCACAGGAGCAGTTTGGACCAGGAGGTGGCTTTTCTGCCCCTCCGGTGGCCAGGGCTGGTCAGAGCTCTGGTGCCTTCTTTCAGCCCACCCGTACCTGCCAGACGTCCCGCACCCGTGGAGGTGGTATGGCCAGCGCTGGGGCACAAGGGGACTGCTGCCACCCTTCCCAGGCTTCCACAAGCCCCCTTACTCGCCATGTCAACCCCATCCCAGGCTACTTCCAGCACAAGGGGACAGCCCACAGGTCACACTCACCTGGGGACGATGAGTTTCTTAATGACTGAAGTTTATCAGAATCCTTCCAGAATGTCCTTTTAAAACTAGCCACAGGGTATTAAATATTAAAAGTTAAAGTAGGAGTAAGGAAACCATAATGCATCGAGTTATTTTTTTTCCCCCCTTCAGAAACCTCGACACAATAATTAGTTTTCTGAGTCACCGTCACTGCAAATAACGCTGAGAGCTAAGAATAGCTAAAAGGATCGGCAGCAAAGCCCCGGGATGCGCCAGGAGCTTGCCGGGGCGGGAGCCACAGCTTCGCAGGGCTGGCAGCTCCCAAAAGTCACAGGCTGCACGAACAACAGCAGCTCCGCTTGGAAATGGCAACAGGCTCCCTGAAACTTTCCATAAATACTCCGCGGCAGGAGCGATGCTGCTGACAAGCGGCAGAAGCGGTCCTTCCTTGGCAGAGCTAAGAATACCCCGCGCAGTCATCACGGTAGGCGTTGGAGGTATAAATCAGGTGCCTTCCTCCAACCCACTTGGGAAATGTTATTTTCAACTCATTTTACCTAAATTAGACAAGTGTTTCACAGGCTGCTCTCGCCGTGCTGTTATGTACCAAAATCCTAAATCTAGCACAGAAACACAAAGTAAAGGAGAAAGGGGTCCGGCAGCTGGGCAGCTCGGGGGGGGCCCTGCTCATCACCCCAAAAATGACCAGTGAAGCATCCCTGCACTGTCCTCTATCCCTCCCCATCGAGGCAGGGACCAGAGCTGGCAGGGGCTTGCCCGGGACAGTTTGACAGGGCTGGATTAATGCATTTGGTCACTCAACAACTGCACTACAGCTCCTGATGATCCCTTTGCTTCGCCAGCAGCCTTGTTTATGGGGATCCCCCGGGGCTGCACCGGCAGAGCTGGGACCCCGAGGCTGCCGCCAGCACGGACAGACTGACTCCAGCAAACCAGAGGCTAATTCACAGCCAGAGCCTCTTCCACTGCAGAGCAGGGAAGTGGAGGGGGGAGAAGGCAGAGAGTAGTTAGAAAAATTCCCAGAAAAACTCTTTGTCATGAGACTCTTATTATTAATGGCAGACCAAGCCAGCACCTGGAAGCGCTTTCCTCAGCCAGCCCAGGAGCTCAGCGTGGACAAGGGTCCCCACACGCTCCTCCAGATCCCACCTGAAGGAGGGGGACTTGGGGTCGCAGAAAGGGGGGTGTTTTTCCTGGAGCTGGTGTCTCCACCCGCCCCGGCTCTCTTGTGTAACCGCTGCAGGAAAGGTCCTTGCCCCAAGGACAAACACAACCTTCTGCTATTTGATGTCATCGCACAGAGCCCTGGAAAATCTGTCAGTGGCCGGCAGGATCTGAGCAAGCAGGAAATTTTTAGATTTGCCATGAGCTGTCCTATGAAATTTTGGAAGTTTCCTCTCCGGGATGCACTAGGTGAAACACCTCTAGGAGTGTGCGCATCAAGAGGGGAGCGTTACACCCTCCGTAAATTGCAGCAGGCTGAATACTAACTGGCAAGTTGGACTTTAGATACCGCAGGAGCCCCGAGCCCCTCACCAGCTCCGTCCCGAGCCCTCCCGGGGCCACGTGTGCGGAGGGGCGAGACTTGCCTGCGCAGGGCTCGCTGCGCCATTAGCACTAAAAAGCTCTTAGATAAGAGTTCACGTCTCAGGTTTTTCCAGTCTTGCTATGAGCAGGTGCTATCGGTTTATTCTCGAGGGGAAAAACTTCCATTATGTTTTTCCTGTTGTGTTCAGCCAGATAAGCACCAGTTTGATGCAATGGGTTCCTAATGGTGACAGTGAGCTACAGCAGAAAGCTTTTGTCTTTTTTTGGCGGGGGGGAAATACAAGAGGAGAGGAAAGATTTATTTTAGAGCAAAAAAAAATGTTCTTGGCACTTTGTAGACTAAGCCCGGTGGGAAAGAAGGTACAGCACAATCCTGTACCGGAGCCCAGCACCTGTTTCTGGGATGGTTTCCTACCCCAGCAAAGCCTCGGCCAAATTAGCGACGGCACTTGGCACCCGCCCAGCTCAGCCCTCGCTGGTGCCGCTGGTGTTGCTGGTCCCGAGGGCGGCACTTTAAGCCAGTAGCTTGGGACCCCAGGGTGCCAGTGCCTTTGCTCAGGCTCTCTAAGCAGGGCTGTAGCTCCCCTGCACACAAGAGACATAAATGTATAGATATATGTATAAAAAAATTATAAAAGCAATAATGCCCTTTTTAACATGTTTCTAGTTACACTCCACGGAGTCTAAGTTTTTCAGCTGATGAGCCCCTCAGACAGGAGCAGGTTTAGTGCTCAGGGCCTCCCAGGCTCAGCCGAGCTGCTGAGGTCCCGAGGCGAGAAGCATGGAATCCATAAGAAAGTTGACCTTTTAAGACTTATGACATTTTTGAGCTGTCCCAAAGGAGGTGCACTTAAAGCAGTAATAACGAAAGCAGCCACTACCTGTGGTACCCAACGTACTTGTGGGCTCAGCATCCCGGCACACGGTGCTGCCGCAGCGGTGGCACCGCAGGATGCCACAGCATGCGCCTCAGCCTGGCGCTGCCAGCATCCTCCACCTGCTACGTGTGGCCCCACGGCTCCTTCCTGGGCATCACAGTTACACTCCATACAAACACCTAAGCATACGCCCAAATCTCATTAAAACCGCTGGGATTTACAAAGTAAATCGAGCTCTAAAGATGGAGGTATTCAAAAGCATCAAGTATTTGCTGGAAAGCAGTTAGTTAAATAGAAAATATAGATGTAGCTATTTCTACATGACATGTATTTCCACATGACATGTATTTCCACATGACATATTTACATGCCCTTTTCAAAAAGCCACGTTTTTCACCCAAACAGCCTCTCATAAAAACTGGGAGACGCGTCCACGTTTGCAACTTGCCTGGGGAAAGCCACAGCGGAGGCTCGCGGGGCGATACCGGCCGAACAGCTGCAGGGACACGGGAGGGACGCCCACGCGGCTCTGCCCACGCGTTACCACTATCGTTAACCCCCACATACCACCAAAACCCCCCCCGGGCATCGCAGCCCGGATGCCGGGTCACGGCAGGACAGCGCGCCCGGAACGCGGCGGGGGGGATTTTTTTTTTGGGGGGGGGGGCAGCCTTATGACGTCTCAATGTCATATGCAAATGAAGCATACGTCACTACAGCGGAGCCAATGGGAGCGGAGACCAACCTCGAATCTTAATCCGGTGATGAAGAAACAAACAACAGGCGCG
>NW_009234159.1:16737-20967 GCF_000690835.1 Fulmarus glacialis | reverse complement strand
CGCGGCCACGCAGCACAACCGCTGCTGCTTCGGCACGTGCCGTAGATGCTGCAATTCGGCCGCGCGTCCCTGGGCACGTGTGGACCTCGAGCCGCTCAGGAGTGCGGCATAGCTCGGGGGATGCTCGCGGGCTCAAGCACATCCCAAAACGGGTCCCTGGTGCGCGGTGGAGAGCCCAGCCCGCCCGCCCAGCTCACCGGGCAGTTATTTAGCTACCGAAAGCATCTCTGTGCCAAGGGGCCTTGGGACCGGAGGAATTTTAAGCTGCTAGGGACAGTGTCATCCTGGGTTTTGCTTTTGTTTGTGACCAAGAAACCAAGCTGCAGCACTCATGGCTCTCTTTTTCTTTCTCTCTCTCTTTTTTTTTTTTTTTTTTTTTTTTTGTCTTCTTTTAACTTGCGCTGTAGCCCCTAGACGGATAACATCATTGGAAAAAGCCTACGCTGCCTTGAATGGTACGTAGCTCAGTTGATGCATCGTAGATGGTAGCAGACAAGAAATGCACTTGCGTTTTAATATAAGAATGAAAATGTCCTAAACCCCCAAATTTCAGGTATTTTTTTTTTTTCCTTTCTGCTCTGTTTCCCTGTGATACTAAGAACTGAATGATGCAGGATGTGTTTGACAGTATTTTATTGTTGTTATTAATCCTTTCTGCATTTCTAAGCACCGTTGCCGCAGTCCCTGGGCATCAGTGCCGGTTCTGCTCCAGACAAACCGACCTGCCACGATATCCTCAGCTCATCCATGTGTCCGAGCAATTAATTTGTTAAAAAATCTACTTGCCGTTCATAAGGAGCTCTTGCCCAGATTTGGGTTGGCGTTTTTTGCTTTGCTTTGACACATACTCCGGGCCAGAGCTGGTGTGCGGTCGAGTAGGCTCCGGAGATTTAACATATATACTAATTTACAGGAGTAAAGAAGAGCTCACCTGCCTGTATCTGTGGCAGGGCACGGCGCATCTCCGGCAGATCCAGCCTTGGTCCCATCAGCTGGGATTCTGGCCGCCTGTCTAGATGTTAATTGCCTGCTCCCGCAAGCGTATAGCTTCGCTTTGAAAACACGCGTATGTTGAGCTAATTCGAACTGTATTTAAACCCGAGTTACTGTGGAACAGCCTCGGTAAAGTCAGTGGGTTTATTCCGGATTTACACAGGGGTGTAACCGAATTGCACCCGTGGAAGCTGGAAGCGGGGGGAAGAGGCGTGTATTTATCCTCTTAAGATTCAGGGCCAGATCCTGACTGCTGTAAGCAGCCTACCCCAGCTGGGTGTTTCTTTGACACGACCGGGATTGCCTGAAGAAGGGACCTGAGCCGCTTTTCCCATGGGATGTGTTGGGCAGTGGCTGTTTCCCTGATGAAACAGGCTTCACGCCGGGGCTTCGGATAACGGGAGGTTGTTACTCCGAGCGGGGTGGCTGGGTGGAGGTGCATCGCCTGGAGCAGCACCCCGGGCTGCCGGCAGCGGCACAGGGAGGAGGAAGGCTCTGCCGGGTACCCTGCCCGGCTGTGCCGTGGCTTTGCCGAGATGGGGGCTCTGCACATGGCGTCGCGAACCCAGACAACACTGTTACTTATCCCTGGGATACCTTGGATTTGGTTGCATTGGGTTTTCTTAAACACGCTAGAAGAACAGGCGGGTTTGGATCCTGTTGTCCAACAGCAGACACCTAAACCCCATTTTTAATAACTACTAAATACGACTTGGCGTTTCGAAAAGAAATGCCGAGCTCTGACAAGTCCTATTGGAAGCAAATGGTGCTTTCAAAATGTGACCGCTTGTACCTAAGTGCCTATGGAGAGAGCGGGGCTCCTCGCTTCAGGCAAGCAGGATTGGAAAGAAAAAAGTCAATCCGCTGACTACTTTTTTTAATTAAAAAAAAAAAAAATTGATAGCGCAGAGCTGAAACCGGCAGCATGCATAAACCTGCCTTATGGGAAGGACTCGGCATGTCCCAGGGGTGCCAGTGGCTTCCTTGAGTCGATTATTTCCCAAACCCAAACGTCTAAATTCAAAGGTAGATGGAAATCCCTCGTGCGCGGAGCCGCCTGGGGACGGAGGGGCAGGTCCCCGCGGGAAGCGGCACCGCCGGCGGGAGCCTCCTCTCTGGCTTCTCTGTTATGCATGCTCAGTTCCAGGTTTTTTATGGCATTTGTGTCCTTGGATGGAAATTTGGGAGTCCGCAAGGTGGAAAAAAAATCCCTTGGGATCTCGTTTCTTGCACTCGGGTCGCTCGGGGCATGAGCGGAAAGGAAAGAGTTGCTGCGTTTTTCAGTCCCAGAGAATTAAACGAGTGAGAACACTTGGTTTTGGTGTTTCTTTGTCTGCTACCATCTACACATCCATACGGGTGTGTATATACAGCCCAGAAACTGAGCATCAATGACAAGGAAGTCACAGAGGGAGCCCGCAGGGTTTGCCCCCGCCGGCCTGCCGCGGCCTCGGGAGCCGCACTGCAAGGCAAGGTCTTGGTTCTTGAAATCAGAGCTCCTTGGCGACATTATTTGGTTTTCTTCTATTTTATTTATTTTTTGCTCCATCCCTTTCAAGCTGCTTTGTTGCCATTTCTGGATTTGAAGCGCGACTTGGCCCTGAGGTTCCTTCACAGAAACGTCTCCCTTTTTTTTTTTTTACTAGTTATATCCAGACACAACTATCGTTTTCCAGGTGGAGAAGAGGCTTTTTTGAGGCTGTACCCTGCAGTAGCAGGGTGCAGAGATTTAAGGGTGCCAGCTTCTCTCCAGCACCCTCAGCAGCAGGATGGCCCAGGCGTGTGATTTCTGCTGGGGGTGCTGAGCGCTGGGCTCTGGGGCCCCGTGCAGGGAGACAGGGACTCGCGTCAGGTTTTCAGCTAGCATTTAAAACAAAATTGCAAAGCTATGTGATTGCTTAAAACCAAAATCAAAATCATGTGATTGCTCAAAATCAGAATCAAAATCACGCGATTGCTCAAAATCGAATTAAATAGCTGCGGGCTGGGGGCAGAGGATGCTTGGGTCCCTCATGCTGAGGTTTGCAGCGCTCACCTTGATGTTTTAAATAACCATCCTGGATTTCCACCCCGTGGTGGGCCAGCCTGGGTGAAAATGCCTGCCTTGGGTGCGGCGAGGCTCAGGGCGGTGATACCCCCTCTCCGGGAGGGGACCCCACCGAGCCGGCCCTGCGCTGTGCACCCCGCCTGGCTCGGGGCTGGAGGAGTGACCCCGGCGAGAGGTGCATTCAGTCGGCGCTTTATACCTGCGGGGTGAAAAAGCATCAAAGGGGGCCGGTACTGACCCCCAGTTGTTTTTCCTGGAGCCCCCTGAGGATGCTGAATAGCTGGGGGAAAAATCTACTGACATAGGCACGTCGTTTGATATGAGAGAACAGAGGAGAAACTATTTGGCACAATGAGGATAATTAAAAAAGCTAGTAAAGCCAAGCTGATTATATGGCATATTATAAAACAATACTGTACTTAGGAGCCCAGCTATAAAAGTGCTATCTCATTCCTTGATATCACTTGTGGGAGCATTCGTGGCACTGAGGGCCTGAGCCTCCGTTGCTTTGCCTATTTTGCAGTCATTTACAGCACCGCAAAGTGGATGTAAAATGCTCTCAGCCGTGGCAGCGCATGGCAAATGCAGATTTGGCAGCATTTTCTAGCTACTTTGCACGGCTCTAAAAGGCGAGGCGAGGTGTAAGCGCAGAGCAGCCGCCTCCGAGGTGTCCCCACGCCGCGCTGGGGCAGAGGGACAGAGACACGGTGGGATGGGTTTTTCAGGGGCTCGGAAAGAAACGGGGTATTTTATTCCCTGTCCTTTTTTGCTTTGCAGATGAGGACGATGCCAACAGGCTCGGAGAGAAGGTGATTCTCCGAGAGCAAGTCAAAGAGCTTTTCAATGAAAAATACGGTGAGTCTCCCATCTGCGCGCATCGCCAAGGGGGTTTGTTTTTGCTGACAGCAGCTATAGTTAAAATTAATTCAACTGAAGGCCTCTATTTATAGGCCGAGCGCACGGCAGCCTGCTGCAGCCCAGGTTTCATCCCACTGCTTCACGTTACAGCCCTTCCCCAGGGACGTTCCCGTGTCGCACTCCCGGCAGGTGGGACCGTGACCTTCTTGTTGACAGCTCCTCCTTGGCGAGGGGAGGGAGGATGGAAAGAAAAACCCCACAGGCGAGGAGCAGAATTTGTTCAGTCTGGCATCAGCCTTTGATGTGTTTTTAACGTGTCCTGAGCCGGCGTG
>NW_009234159.1:7221-16505 GCF_000690835.1 Fulmarus glacialis | reverse complement strand
TCAGGAGACTGAAGAAGATTTGCAAATGCTGTTTGCAGGCTCCTTGTGCTGTCTAACAAACCCCTCCTTCCACCCGTCGTTGGGAAAAGGCGCGGGAGGAATAGCAGCCGGGTGAGGGGAGCGTAGGAGCCAGCCGCAGGACACGCGGCCCCGAGCGGCATCACCCCCTCGGCCCCGTGGGGACGGGCTGCCACTGCTCGTGGCTGTCCCCGTTTGGGTGTGACTTGGTATGGGGTTATTTCTCAACCTGTGAGACCCCAGGGCTGTGCAGCTGAGCTGCAGCAGCTTGGTGGCACCCCACTGTTTGGTGCGGTGTCTCGCCTCTCTCCCCAAAATAATTGCCTGAAGGAGAAGGAAAATAGCCAAAATAATAGCAAAGCCGCGGGGAATGTCACTCCCCTCCTTTCTCAAGTCTCCCCTTGTCAAGGCTGCTCACCCTTCCCGCAAACCCTGGTTATTTTGGGTTCCCCCAGGGAGGCTGGTGCCCGTGCTCTGAGCATCCCCATCCGCCCCGGCTCAGCACCACTCAGCCCATGTCGGGGCTGAGCCCACAGCAGATCCCTGCGTTCCCATGGTCCAGGCCCGGTTTATGGAGCACAAGATGCCAGGTGGGCTCCAGGGACGAACTCCCTGCAAGGAAAGCCAGGAATGTGCCTGAGGGGCAGCTCACACCTCCAGATTTGGGGGTGGCAGAGGCGCAAGGCGAGAGCAGGCTCTTACAATCAGGACCAGTACAGGAGAGGGATGTTCGCTGCTCCCCACCGCGCAGGAACTAAAGGGGTACCCAGAGAGGTGGGCAGCAGGTTTAAATCACGCAGAAGGAAGTACTTTTAATGCAGCAAGGAATTACATTGTGATATTTCACTGCCATAAGATATTGTGGAGGCCAGGGGGATAAAGTGATTCAAAAAATGAGCAGGAGCGACGTGATGTGATGATGAGTGATGGATGCAATCTCCACCCCAGTGACCCCCAGACCCGCTGACAGCGGGAGGCAAGAGGAGGTGGACAAATCTCTCCCATTTGCCCTCTCTCCTGGCTGTCTCCCACACTGCTGCTGCTGGCCCACGGGCTGGCGCAAGCGTGGCGATGGGTGTGCTCTGCACGGAGCAGAGGTGGGTGTGCAAGTGCTGGTGCTGTGAAACAACCCTCACCTGAGGCTCCTGGCAGGATCCTGAATGGAGACTAATGGAGCAGGCAATAAATTGGGCAGGCAGACGTGAAACGGCTGGGTGGGACGTGGCTGCAGCAAAGATCGGGCATCACGGCAGCTGTGGCTTCCCAAAGTCCTCCCAGGGCTCTTGGTCCTTCGGCTGGTTGGATCCAGAGCCCTGTGGGGTAAAGCTGCATTGTCCTCTGCTCTGCCGTTACAGGAGAAGCTCTGGGCTTGAACCGGCCCGTCATGGTGCCCTATAAACTCATCAGGGATAGTCCTGACGCCGTGGAGGTTACTGGGCTGCCAGATGATATCCCTTTCAGAAACCCCAATACCTACGACATCCATCGGCTGGAGAAGATCCTGAAGGCACGGGAGAGCATCCGGATGGTGATTATAAACCAGCTCCAGTAAGTTCCCCCAGCTCTGTGACTGGGGAAGGGTTCTGTTCGTTAAGCGTTGCCTTTGCTTCTCCAGCCACGAGTGGGGTAAGTCACCGCGGGGCCACCGGAGCGGAGCCACACCACCGCGTACCCGCGGAAGACCCGCTCCATCCCCAGCATCGCTGTCCTGCGCCGCAGGGACGTGCTCGGCCATGGACGGGCACAGCGAGGCGTCAGCAGGGCCGGTTTATCCCCTCTTTCTTGTGCAGTTTGAGATGATGATGCTGGGACGGGGCACGGCATGGGGGCAGATAGCGGGACGGCTCAGAGACCCAGCTGAGTTATTTTGGGTTGCTTCTCTCCGGGGAGCGGTGGGGAGGCTCCATGTCCCATCCCCGCGCAGGGGGGTGTCGGAGGAGCAGCTCGGGGTCGGGGCCTGGGCTGTGTCCCAGCACAGGCAGGCAGAAGGGGGAAACGTCGGGGTCCGCCTGCTCTGACCCTGCTTGTCTCTTACGCAGGCCGTTTGCCGAAATCTGCACTGAGGCCAAACAAACAGGTAAGCGGTGGGCTAAGAAATAACCACAGTTTTCCCTGCCCTGTGGCAGAGAGAATATATGGGCAAAATGGACAGGGGTCGTGGGGAGGCGTTCGAACCTCCCGCATCCCCAGGGGAGGCGGGGGAGAAGATCCTACCTGGAAAAAGGAAAGTCAGGCTCAGCATCTGTTGAGGAGCAAACCATCAACTTAGACGACGGCACTTCGGTGAGCTGGGGGAGACTGGGCTGTTAGACTCAAACTTTCAGCGTGTTCTGGAGGATTTGATTATCCCTTTCCCACTAGCAATTTACTCACCGTGAGCAATTTATTCACTGGTTAAAGCCCTTAATTTGAGTCATCGTTTAGCAGTTGAGATTCTAAGGAAACGAGGTTTCTGTGGTCGCTGGGAATGTATTTCTCTCCCTGTCCCATCCTCCCTAATAACTCTCAGCCAGTTTTAATCGAATGTGTCAGAATTAGCAGCTCCAGAGATAATTAGGATCATATTAGTTTTATGAAAATAGGTGGGTAGATAGAGAAGGGAGATCTGGCAAGCAAAAGCATGCCTGCAACGTGATGTAAAAGAGATGCACGAGAAGCTTTATATATGCAGATACATATGGGCATATTGTCATCAGAGCTGGCACCTTCATGGCCCCAAAGCATCCAGCACGGACACAAGTCTGTGCGATATTGGGCTCTGTAAGTGCTGGAGTTTGGGATTTGCTTATTTTGGGGATTTTCTTTGCCGGTGCCTGAGGAAAGCTGGCAGCTCTGTGCCAGGTCGTGGAGGCCAAGCCTGCGTCACCAGGGATGGCACAGCGGGTCAGGGGGACGCTCAGCGGGAGGCAAGGTCGGAGCGGCGGGATGGGTCCGTGCATTTAGGGGCTGCTCACAGAGCTTGGACACCTCATGCCTTCCGTCTCCCCCTGCAGAGAAAGACACCAGCGTTCCCAAACGGAAGCGGAAGAGGATCTCCGAAGGGAACTCGGTATCTTCCTCTTCCTCATCTTCCTCTTCCTCCTCTTCCAATACGGAGTCTACATCATCAACAAATCAGATCTCACTTGTGGTAAAGCCTTCCAGATATTAGGGGGGTTACTGCCTACCTATTTTTCTGCTTCAGGATGCTGCTCTCTGCTCTCCTCGAACCGTCACCACCTCCCTCTGCCTGACAAACACTCTAAAGTGTGACGTAAAATGGCACAAGCAGGTTTGGCGAAGGAGGGGACGCAGCTTTGGGGCTGCCTTTTCCTGCCGGGTTTGTCTGGGGCAGGGGGTCAGCAGAGCAAAGCGCCCGCTGCCCCTTGGGGCTCTCCCGCATCAATCCGCGGGGGGATGCTCAGCACACGGTGTTAGCGGGAGCTGCACGTGAGACCAGCCTGAGCAAATCCCCCGACCCCACTGGGTTAAAACACGGGTGCTGGCGGCGTCACCTCGGCCCCGAAGCACCTCTCGGCAGGACCCGGCGGTTCCCCCGTGGTCTGAGCTGCACCGGGAGTGTTGCTTCGGCTCCATCCCAGGAGCCATGCAGAGCTCCGGTGTGCATCCGAACTGTGAAAATAGGAAACAAAATCCGGGAGATGCATCCAACTGCTCTCCCTCAGGGCTTGGCCTCGATTGTGGATGATACCAAATGCTTTTAAAAAATAAAATAAAAAAAAGCGCAAGAGAAATACAAACTTAGAAGGTTTTTTCTATCAGGTTTGCCGGTGGTGTTTTGGTTTGGGGTTGGTTCTTTTATCTTATTTGGAAAGTGGGAGCAACAGCCCGTGTCGCAACATGTCAGATTTGATGTATGCATGGTTTTGTGTTGTGTCCTAACAGAGACTTTTGCCTTCTTTTTCTCTCCCTCTCTTTCAGCAATGGCCCATGAACATGTACATGTTAGACTATGGTGGTCTAAACGTCCAGATCCCAGGACCTATTAACTATTAGACCTCAATACCGAATAAGAACCTCAAATGAAAGAATAAATAAATAAATGTAATTTATGTAAAAAGTGTATATTCCAATATGTATCAATGCCTTTTAGTTTTTCCAATGATTTTTACACTATATTCCTGCCATCAAGGCCTTTTTAAATAAAAATAAAAAGTGTTGCCTTGCTCTTAAAAGTACTTATTTTATTACATATATTATTGATAAATAGCATTTATAGGTAAGAGTAAGTGCAGGAGGGCACCCCCGGACAGACCTTGTCGTGCTTTGGCTGCTCAATAAAATCCTTAGTGTCACCACTGCTTGAAACCAAGAGGTTCGACACATTTTAACGCTTCATTTGCCACTGATGTCTTCGATTTAGATCAAAGGCATAAAAATTTACTTACAGAGCTGCAGGAGTGGTACCAAACTGCAGCGGTGACAGACGAGGGAACCAGCCCTTACGAGCACCAGAGACCTGCGCCCGCAAGTCCTGTTGGCTCTGGAGCAGAAGCGGGTTTGGATTAAGCGGGAAGGAGGCCTCAGGCCCCCAAGGAGCGAGATCCCCCCCAAGCCCTCTCGTGTCTGGCCTCCTGCCACCCCAGACTTGGAAAGGCACAGAAGCAATTTCGGTTGCGTGCGTTTAACCTGCTTCTGAACCAGGAAAAGATTTTCATCTGGTGAC
This sequence comes from Fulmarus glacialis, assembly GCF_000690835.1. Classification (NCBI taxonomy): domain Eukaryota; kingdom Metazoa; phylum Chordata; class Aves; order Procellariiformes; family Procellariidae; genus Fulmarus; species Fulmarus glacialis. Next base: position 11,821 of record NW_009234159.1, on the reverse strand, counting down.
GTTCTTCACTGTTTATGATTTTCTAAAAGGCTTTGTTGCCTTACAGGGTGGGGAAGCTCCCGCAGTAAGTACAGGCAGATCCCGCTGATGCTCCACTGGTTCCGTAACGCTGGACCAAGGGCTGCGAGTGGCATTGCTGAGAGCGAACCGGGGAGCCCCTGGGCTCCTCCCTGCCCCCGGGGCCGCTTCGCCCCATCTACGAAGCAACCCAGTAAACTGAGGGATGTTATCTGAAATTCCTGCAGTTTTACTGTCATTCCACTCGTAGAGTTTGGCACCAGAAGCAAATGGCGCCAACCGCTATTACTGACGCTGCGCGTATTTAACTTGTGCTTTGTGTCCGCTGAGAGCCGTGCACGGGCCAGACGTGGCGGGAGCTAATGCTGGCACGAGGGCGGTGTGAGAAGCCACCAAGAAGAAACATCCCGGCTTGTGTCTAGGTAAATGCAGCCCAGCACGAACCACCAGTGAAGCGAGAGGCCCTGGCGCTTGTGGCTTTGGTGTCGTCCCAAGCAGCAACGCGCGGTGTCACTATGGGGTGACCATTGCTGGGCGTCCCTCCAGGCCGCAGGACGGGTCACAGCCTTGTCACGGAGCAAACCTGCCCCGAAAGCAGCGGCCGTGGTCTGCTGGAGGGTGGACGGTAGTAGACACATGATCAAGTCACTCGTGACAGCTTTTCCAAGTGTAATGTGCTGCTTTATTTGTTTTATGGGATTTCGGTCTGCTCGAATCCTGGTGTTTTCAGGCCCCTGGAGGGTTTTGGTGGCAGGCAGAAGTGTTTCGAGGCAGCTGCAGTTTTATTTCCTGGCTCTGGACTTGCATTTGCTGTGTGGAGTTAGACGCAAATGATCACAGGAGATAATAAAAGCCCAAACAAGTGTAGGAGTCGGCACAAAGGCAGCAGCTGAAAGAAGGGCAAAGATCTGTGTCAGCGACCCCAATTAGAAATACAGTTTGACATCTGAGCGGTTGGCATCAAAATCTGAAGTCTTTCATGTTTCTTGCCTGATGCTCAAACCTGTGGCATCTCCAATTAGGAAACAAAGGAACATGATTCAGAGGCAAAAATACAATTTGCTCTTCCAAAATGTGTGAAAGGGGCTTATTCACAGATTAAACCGCACCGAGTAGGCGTCTCCTAAGAGGGCAGACTCATTGTATTTTTGACTTTTCTTTTTTTCACCGTTAAAAAAAAAAAAAAGCTCTGATGCCGTAGCACCGAAGGCAGCGGCGCGGTTCGGTAATGAGCGGAGATGTTTGAGGCTGCCCCAGGTCTGCTGCCGGTCCCGGCATCCCACCAACGTGCTGGCGGCGGGGGGGAGGCTGCTCGCAGGGTGTAGGTCTGGAGCGGTGCACCCTGCACAGGGCCCTAATTAGTGCTGCTGAAAGGCAGGGGTGAATGCAGGCAGCGGAGTTAAATTAGGGCATGGGAGCTACGCTGGGGACTAATGATTTAGTTCAGAAAGCCGAATGCAATCGTAAAGGCTGTAAATGTCGGGGGGGAATGGAAGCTGAGCAAGGAGGCAGCGTCGGGCTGTTTCCCTGCTCTGCCTCTTCCCTCTCCTCCAGCCGGCGTCCCAGGCTCGGAGCCTGGTTAGCAAGATGGGGCAGGGGGAGGTGGCTGTGCTGCTACGGCACGGGCTGAGCCAAAGCTCTGGGCTCAGGTTTTCTTCCCTAAATTTCTTGATCCATGAATTGGAGCTCCACGTGCCCCCAGCCCCGCTCACCGAAGTGCAGCTCGTGCTCTGCCCCGTCTGCTCGGCCGGGAAGCTCCGCGGCTGCCTGGCACCTCCCGTATCCCCAAGCTGGGTTTTGAGGCTGCTGGATTCTGGTAACAGATATATCATTGGGAGTGAATAGCAGTAATTCCCGCTGTAATTTCGGGGAGTTTCAGGGCCATCCACTTTTCATTTTCCATGACCGGGGTGGGAAACTCCTGCCCTCGGTGCCTGCATTTGCTCGTGACCCAGGAGAGCTGACCCTTCCCGCTTTGGAAAAATGACAGATATCGCTTTATTACTGTTTTCCCTCAGCTGTAATTCTCACAGCTTCCCTAATCTTGATCCTGCAGTTGCAGGGTATTTTTATACCCAGTTTTTGTGTATAACGTGATTATCTGCTGAATGGGATCTGCTCCATTACAATTAGACAAGTGAAGATGCAGATCTTAACACTTGAGACGCGCTCCTCATTTATTACTTTTCAAACATTTTGGTGGGGTTTTTTTTGTTGTTTATGTATTTACAAATCCAATAACAATCCTCATTAAGAGTTGCAAAACATGAAGCCATTTTGATCCCAGGCAGATGGCAGCTAAATGAAGTTTAATTAAAGAATGAGAGCTTTGATTCAAATAATTTTTAAAAAATATAGTGCACCGAGATGCTAGAGAACAGCATAAACAGCATCTGGGCTTTTATTCAGAATGCATTTGTGAGGAAACACTTTGCAAACCCTTTCGGAGCAATATCGGGTTGTCGGCTGCAGCTCGCTGGGCCGGCGCGGCTGGCTGGGTGCGTGCAGAAACCTCCTTCCCCTGATGCTACGGCAAGGCTAGAAAACTAATAATGCAGCCAGGCGCGAGGTCTTGCTTCCTTCTTTGGGTGCTTTTAAAATTTTTTTTATTTTTGAAGTGTTCAGCTGATGCCAAAGAAAGACTTGATTTGAAACGCAATCAAATTTCAGGCTGTTTTCCAGCAGTCGTTACACCCCACCCCTCCTCGCAGTAACTCGCCCCTTCCAGCAGTGCACGAAACAGTATGGCTAGCATATACATTACGTGGAGTCCTTTGTAGCCTACACAGCATATAGCATGTAGCTTATCAAAGGCAAAAGCTCATGCAATAGAGGCTGAGGTGTCGTGGGAGGCTCCGTCCCGGTGGTGCCAAAGCTTGACTCCCCGGGAGCTCCCAGGTGGCTCCGGCCGGCGCTCAGCGCTTTCCTGCAGCTCAAACCCCGTGTGCGGGTTTAAGGCCCACTGTGTGCAGGAGGGTGCAAGGGAGAGGACAGCCCGGCGGATGCTTTTCCATACCCAAATTTTTTGTGGTCCCAGTGAGAAGCAGGCACAGGTTTCTGTGCAGGCTCTTTCTCCAGCACAGCGTACACCGGAGCCTTTCCAGGGGTGACAGCCGCTTGACAGCGCAGTGACTTTTTTTATTTATTGTTGTTTGACCTTCAGCCATGGCTTTCCTTCCCCCATATAACGTGTAGATATAGATATAGAGAGATATAAAACTTGTATATATCTATCTATCTCTCCCGTATAACTTGTATATAACATATAACATGTGTTTTGGCATCTCTTGGATTATTTTTTCCAGTTAATGGCTCAAACACCATTCAGTTTAAACTGGTAATCCTGTTGATTAGGATTACCTAATCTGGAGGAAGAAACCCCAGTGATGTGCCTGTGCCGCTGGACAGGAGAGCTGGTGGGCAGCGGTGACGCTGGAGGCACCGGGGTCAATCGGGGGGATGGAGCTGCGGTGCTGCAATTCATCAGGACGCTGCCAGCGGACTGTCTATGTCTTTCCTTAAAGTATGGCTGCATTAAACAGCTGTCTCAGGCTCAGATTAACAGATCCACGGGGTATAAAGGCAGATTGATGCAGCTGAACTGAACTGGGACGTTCTCATGCGAAGATTAACGTCTTTCCATGGGTGGGGTTTTTTGCGGGGTGATGTTTAAGTGGAATGAATCTCTGTGAGCCATCATTAAAGGTATTTATTAATTTTTTCCCCGATAAGATTATGAAATGGGCGTTCCTAGAAGGGACAGGCCCAATCCCCAGCAGGACCATTCATCTTACTAAAGTGGCTTCATAGTCCTTATGGCAGGATTTCATCGCTGCCGGCGGGATTTGGAGACGCAGGGTTGTGGCACATCCATTGCAGTCAGTGGGCTCGGAGAGGAGGCAGCTCTGCTGCTTCACCCTGTTCTGCTAATGGCAAAGGGTGGCAGAGAGAACTGATGGACATCTCTGGTGGCAGCTGTGTGGTCACCAGGAGGATAACGAGGCTCCTCATTAACCTGCACATTAATACCTCTCTGAGAAGGGCCAGGGCAGGAGCTTTCCAAGGGAAAAGGGAGGCAGGGAAGGGTGCTGGGAATGGGTCATTGAGGATCAGGGAGGCATTTGTGCAACTCTGCCAAAGGATGCCATGGAGAGTTTGTGCGGGCTCAAGGAGAGGCTGGAGAAGTAACTTGGAAGCAAGATCTGTTGAGGGCTACCAAGCTGGCAAACCACATCGGGTGTGGGATCCTCCTCAAAATAGCTGGGGTCTGGGTGAGTATTTGGGGAAAGCATTGCCTGTGCTTGTCCTCTTCCCTTCTCGGGCCACCTGTGCACAACCGCTGTAGTGTCACCTGCGCCGCGACCCAGCCCCGCACCTGAGCAAGCACGGCTGTGCCTGCGTAACACAGGGCTCGCTCTGGGTGGGGGCCATGTTTCATGGAGGCTTCCTGCTCTTCTTCTTGGTCCTCTGGACACACAGCTCTAAAAGTATGTGCAGCTCTGCCCAGCAATTCTGTTCCTGGCGTTCGGAAGAGTTGGGAGGGTCACAGGTGCCCTGTGGTAGGGAAGGGCATGAGGACTCA